>NC_080787.1:130623076-130923232 GCF_028018385.1 Neofelis nebulosa | reverse complement strand
TTATCCTTGTATTTTGCCAGTTTCACTATGATATGTCGTGCAGAAGATCGATTCAAGTTACGTCTGAAGGGAGTTCTCTGTGCCTCTTGGATTTCAATGCCTTTTTCCTTCCCCAGATCCGGGAAGTTCTCAGCTATTATTTCTTAAAGTACCCCTTCAGCACCTTTCCCTCTCTCTTCCTCCTCTGGAATACCAATTATGCATAGATTATTTCTCTTTAGTGCATCACTTAGTTCTCTAATTTTCCCCTCATACTCCTGATTTTTTTATCTCTCTTTTTCTCAGCTTCCTCTTTTTCCATAATTTTATCTTCTAGTTCACCTATTCTCTCCTCTGCCTCTTCAATCCGAGCCATAGTTGTCTCCATTTTATTTTGCAACTCATTGATAGCATTTTTTAGCTCCTCCTGGCTGTTCCTTAGTCCCTTGATCTCTGTAGCAAGAGATTCTCTGCTGTCTTCTATACTGTTTTCAAGCCCAGCGATTAATTTTATGACTATTATTCTACATTCACTTTCTGTTATATTGTTTAAATCATTTTTGATCAGTTCATTAGCTGTTGTTATTTCCTGGAGGTTTTTCTGAGGGGAATTCTCCCATTTCGTCATTTTGGATAGTCCCTGGAGTGGTGCGGGACTGCGTGGCACTTTCCCTGTGCTGTCTTGAATAACTTGCATTGGTGGGCGGGCGGCAGTGAGACCTGATGTCTGCTCCCAGCCTACTGCTGGGGCCACAGACAGACTGGTGTGTGCCTTCTCTTCCCCTCTCCTAGGGGCAGGATTCACTGTGGGGTGGCATGGCCCGTCTGGGCTACTTGCACACTGCCAGGCTTGTGGTGCTGGGGATCTGGCATATTACCTGGGGTGGATGGGCAAGGTGCACAGGGGTGGGAGGGGCAGGCTCAGCTCGCTTTTCACTTTTCCTTCGGAGATCTGCTTTGAGGGGCCCTGAGGCACCGGGAGGGAGTCAGACCCACTAGAGGGATGGATCCGCAGAAGCACAGCATTGGGTGTTTGGGCGGTGCAAGCAAGTTCCCTGGCAGGAACTGGTTCCCTTTGGGATTTTGACTGGGGGATGGGCGAGGGATATGGCGCTGGTGAGCACCTTTGTTCCCCGCCAAGCTGAGCTCTGTCCTCCGGGGCTCAACAACTCTCCCTCCCGTTGTCCTCCAGCCCTCCAGCTCTTGGAGCAGAGCTGTTAGCTTATAACCTTCCAGATGTCAAGCCCGCTTGCTGTCGGAACACACTCTGTCTGGCCCCTCCGCTTTTGCCAGCCAGACTCGGGGGTTCTGCTTGGCCAGTGGGCCGCTCCTGCGCCCTGGCTCCCTCCTGCCAGTCCGTGGAGCGCGCACCGCCTCCGCCCTTCCTACCCTCTTCTGTGGGCCTCTCGTCTGCGCTTGGCTCTGGAGACTCCGTTCTGCTAATCCTCTGGTGGTTTTCTGGGTTATTTAGGCAGGTGTAGGTGGAATCTAAGTGATCAGCAGGACGCGCGGTGAGTCCAGCGTCCTCCTATGCTGCCATCTTCCCAGGATCCCTCACTGTTCTATTTTAAAAAGTTGTCATGGCCATCCCAGTCTTCAGCAATCAACACCCTGATCAGTTAGAAGCTATCAATATCAAGGCAAGACCCTCCACCATCAAGGAGAGGGTGACTGGCTGAGACCTCATATAATGGCTAGCATTTTTTAAACAAAATACTTTTAAAGGCATATACAATGTTTTAGACATAATGCTATTGCACCCTAACAGACTACTGTATAGTGTTAATATTACTTTTATATTCACTGGGAAACAAAAACAATAATTTGACTCACTTTATTGTGAAATATGCTTTATTGTGGTGGTCTGGAACTGAAACTGCAGTATCTCCATGTTATGCCTGTATGGATTTTTCACCTCTTAAATTTATTTCTAAATATTTTTTTTCATGTTATTGTAAATGAGATTGTTTTCTTATTTTTTCTTTCTGATAGTTTGTTAGTGTCTAGAAATCCAACTGATTTCTGGTGTTGATTTTGTATCCTGCAACTTAACCAAAGTCACTTATTCTGACAATTTTTTGGTGGTTATCTTTAGGGTTTTCCATATGTAATAGGTCATCTGCAATAGAGACAGTTTTACTTCTTCCCTTTCTGTTTTGGATGCTTTGTATTTCTTTTATTTGTTTAATTGCTCTGGCTAGGACTTCAGGTAGTAGGTTGAATAAGAATGACATCTTTCTCTTGTTTCTGGTATTAGGGGAAAAGCTTTCAGCTTTTCTCTGTTGAGTAAGATGTTAGCTATGGGCTAGTCATATATGGCCTTTGTTATTGTTGAGGTATGTTCCCTCAAACCAAATTTGTTAATTTTTATCATGAAAGGATGTCGAATTTTGTCCATTTTTTTCTGCATCTGTTGAAACTATTGTATGATTTTTATCTTTCATTTTGTCAATCTCATATATCATACTGATTTTGTGTATGTTCAACCATTCTTAGGTCCCTGGAATAAATCCCATTTGATAATGGCATATGATATTTTTAATCTACTATTAAACTCAGTTTACTAATATTTTGTTGAGGATTTTTGCATCTGTGTTTGTCAGGGATATCGGTGTATAATTTTCTTGTAGTGTCTTTTTCTGACTTGGTATTAAGGTAATGGTATCAAAGTTGGAGTTGTTCCTTAATTTTCTTTCTTCTTTCTTTTTCTTTTTCTTTTTTTTTTTTTGAGATTGAACTTTGTTAATTGATTCTTCTGGAAATGTTTGGTAGTATTCACCAGTAAATTCATTTGGGCTAGGACTTTATTTTTGCTGGCAGGTTTTTGATTACTGATTCAGTTTTCTTGCTAGTAATTGGTCTATTCATTTCCTATCTCTTCATGCTTCAGTTGTGGTAGGTTGTATAGTTCTGGGAATTTATCCACTTCTTCTAAGTCTCCATTTTTTGGTTTAAAATTGCTTATAATAATCTCTTATCCTTTGTATTTCGATGGTGGTATCAGTTGTAATGTCTCTGCTTTCATTTCTGATTTTATTTGAGTCCTTTATTTCTTGGTGAGTCTTGCTAAAGGTTTGTCTATTTTGTCTTAAAAAACAGTTCTTAGTGTTCTGACTATTCTGAGTTTATTATGGAAAGGATGTGTTAGGTTTAAAAGGGCGAGAAAACAGTTTAGAAGTTGTAAAATGTGCAACTAAAAATTTTATACAGATTTCTATAAACACAGATGAGGCACTCTATCTACACATTTTCCTGGAAAACACTTTTGTAAAAACTTTATTTTAGAATTTTTAATTTAAATGAAGTTATAAAGATAGTATATAATTCCTGTATACTCTGCACAAAGATGCCCCTATTAAAATCTTCTATGGGTGTGCTATATTTATTAAAATTAACAAGATCAACATATTAGTAACTGAAAATTATATGCTATTAAAAAAATCCTTAGTTTTGCCTGTTTTTTACTGTACCAAAATCTCATCTGGAATACTAAAATACATTCACTTAACATGTCTCCTTTTTCTTTTGCTGGCTGTTACATTTTTCAGACTTTCATGTTATGGATGACCTGGAGAGTTTTGAGGAGTATACTGGTCAGGAATTGTATCAAAATTTTGTCAGTTGAGATTTGTCTGCTACTTTGCTCACAATTAGACTGAGGTTACGTGTTCTGGAGGGAAGACTACAGAGGTAAAGGGCTCTTCTTATTACATCATGTTGTCAACATGATTGAACAAGTCATGGATATATTTATCACCGTTGATGCTAACTCCGATCAACTGGCTGAGGTAGTGCTTGTAGTTTTCTTCACTACAACATATCCTTTTTTTCCCATCTTTACACACTGCACTCTTTGGAAGCAAGTCATTATTAGCAGCCAAAATTAAGTAGTGGAGAGTTATGTTCAATCTGTTTAGGCCCAGACGTATGTGTTCTTGCCTCATGTATTTTGGTCTGTTTTTAGGTGCGGACATGTCTAGGACTGTTATGTCTTCATAGGTAATTGATCCCTTTATCACTATAAAATGTCCTTGAAAATTGATAAAACTCTGTGTTCTGAAATCTGCTTTGTCTGAAATTAATGCAGCTACTCCACCATCCTTTTGGCTAGTTTTAGTGTCACCAGCTTACCCCCCCAAGACCTGACCTTTACTGTCTGCCTGTTTATACTCAGTAACTTTTGTTTTACATTTCTCCTTAAGTCCTTCTTTTCTATTTATTTCTTTTTCTTTTTTTTTTTTAATTTTTTTTTCAACATTTTTTATTTATTTTTGGGACAGAGAGAGACAGAGCATGAACGGGGGAGGGGCAGAGAGAGAGGGAGACACAGAATCAGAAACAGGCTCCAGGCTCCGAGCCATCAGCCCAGAGCCTGACGCGGGGCTCGAACTCACGGACCGCGAGATCGTGACCTGGCTGAAGTCGGACGCTTAACCGACTGCGCCACCCAGGCGCCCCTCTATTTATTTCTTAATTCAGGCAAATGAAACCCAAAACCATACCTCAGGTGATAGAGACTGTCCTGACAATACCTCTTGCTGACAAAGACCACCCAGACCCTATGAGCTAAATTTCTAACTTGAGCTTGTGCCAGTGGACCGTGGAGTGATCTACTGGAATGACCTACTTACATTTACCTCATTATAATACTAAAATCTCCACCCAAGGAGGAGCCTTAGGCTCATTTACCTAATATACAATGTATGTATAGGCCTTCAGGAGCACGCATGGTCTTATTATGCCTGTCTCCACATATGATGACAATGCTTCCCTATGTAAATATTCATTCTAACCCCAAATAAAAAGAAATCATTCAACCCCAGATCTCAGGGAGTCATGACTTTGGAAGCTATTCCTCATGATCTCCTTACTTGTTGCAAATAAAATTTGCTCTGTGTGACAACTCATCTAGTATAGTTTCTGGGACTCACCAAGGAGAGAACTCAGGTTGGTTTGGTTATATTACTGTGTTATATCTTTCTCCATTCCTTTATTTTTGACTTTTGATTTTAAAAGGGCTTTCTTGCATAACACATATAGTTTGATTATGTTTTGTTAACCACTCTGATAATTAGTGTATTTAGACAATTAACATTTTAAGTGATTATTGATATGGATGAATGTTTACTATGTTTTAAGTGTTTTTAATTAATTGGATTTAACTTAGTTTATTTTTGTTTTTTCCGCATATCGTGGCTGTGGTTTTCTCTTGGCCTTTGGCTTTTTATAGTTTGAATATGCTATTGTTTCTTGTGGCTGCTATAAAAATTACATAAACTTTGTGGATTAAAACAATAAAAAAAATTATTTTCCCACTATTGTGGAGTCTAAAATCCCCAAATCAGTATCACTTACTGATCTAAAAGTCAAGGTAGCAGTAGGGCAGTAAAGAAGGTTCTAGAATCTAGAAAGGATAATCTGTCCCCTGTTTCTTCCAGCTCTGTCAGTGCCAAAATTCCTTGATTTGTGATTTTATCACTTCAATCTCTGCCATGGTGGTCACCCTGCTTTCTTCTCTTCTGTCTGTGTCCGTTCTACCTCCTCACCTGTTTTACAAGATTACATAGGATTGTGTTTAAGGTCCAGACATTCCCATCAATAGTGCATGAGGATTCCTTTTCCTCCTCATCCTCACCAACACTTGTTACGTCTTATATTGTTTATTTTTAAACCATTCTGACAAGTGTAAGGTGATATTTCATTGTGGTTTGATTTGCATTTTCCTGATAATTAATGATCCTGGACATCTTTTCATGTGTCTGTTGGCCATCGATCTGTCTTCTTTAGGAAAGTGTCCATATATTCTGCCCATTTTAATTGGATTATTAGATTTTTTGGTGTTGAGTTGTATAAGTTCTTTATAAATTTTGGATATTAATCCCTTATTGTGTATATAATTTGCCAATATCTTCTCCAATTCAGTAGGTTGCCTTTTCGTTTTGTTGACGGTTTTCTTCACTGTGCAAAAGCTTTTTATTTTGGTATAGTCCCAAAAGTTTAATTTTGCTTTTGTTTGCTTTGCCAAGGAGACATATCTAGAAAAATGTGATTGTCAAAAGATTTGACTTTCTATGACTGTCAAAGAGATCACTACCTATGTTTTCTTCTAGGATTTCAGGTATCACATTTATGCTCTGAATCCATTTTGAGTTTGTTTTTGTGTCTGGTGTAAGAAAGTGGGCCAGTTTCATTCCTTTGCATGCCCTTGTCCAGTTTTCCAGAACCATTTATTGAAGTGTCTTTTCCCCATATTCCTGCCTACTTTGTCAAAGATTATTTGACCATAAAACCGTGGGTTTATTTCTGGACTGTCTATTCCATTCTATTGATCTGTGTCTATTTTTGTGCCAGTACCATACTGTTTGATTACTACAGCTTTGTAGTATGTCTTGAAATCTGGAATTTGCAATTTTGCTCTTCTTTCTCAAGATTGTTTTGGCCGTTTAGAGTTTTCTGTGGTCCCGTATAAATTTTGGGATTATTTTTTCTGTCTCTGTGCAAAATGTTGGTATTGCATTTAATATGTAGATTGCTCTGGGTACATTGGACATTTTGTGTCATTGTCAATTTCCTTCATCATTGCTTTATAGGTTTCAGAGTGCAAGTCTTTCACTTCCTTGGCTAATTTTATTTGAGAGACTTTATTATTTTTGGTGCAATTATAAAAGGGATTGTTTTCTTAATTTCTCTTCCTGATACTTTATTATTAGTGCATAAAAATGCAACTTATTTCTGTGTATTAATTTTGTATCCTGTGACTTTACTGAATTCATTTATCAGTTGCAGTAGTTTTTTGGTGGGGTCTTTTGGATTTTCCTTGTGTAGTATCATGCCTTCTACAAAGAGTGAAAGTTTTAGTTCTTCCTTACCAATTTGGATGCCTTTTATTTCTTGTTTGATTGCTGTGGCTAGGACTTCCAGTATCATGCTGAATAAAACTTATGAGAGTGGACATCCTTGTCTTATTTCTAATCCTAAAGGAAAAGCTCTCAGCTTTTCACCATTTAAGTTTTTCATATATGGCCTTTATTATGTTGAAGTAAACTCCTCTAAGCCTACTTTGCTGAGGGTTTTTGTTTTGTTTTGTTTTGTTTTGTTTATCATGACTGGATGTTATACTTTGTCAAATGCCTTTTCTGCGTCTATTGAGATGATCATATGGTTTTTATCCTTGCTCTTGTTAGTGTATTTTTTGATTGAGTTATGATTATTAAACCAGCCTTGAGTCCCTGGAATAAGTCCCACTTGATCATGTTGAATGATATTTTTAATGTATTGTTGGATTTGTTTTGCAATATTATGTTGAAGAGTTTTGCATCTATGTTCATTGAAGATATTGGCCTGTAGTTCTCTTTCTTGTGGTATCTTTATCTGGTTTTGGTGTTAGGGTAATGCTGGCCTCATACAATGAATTTGCAAGCTTTTTTTCCTCTTCTATTTTTTTTTTTTTTTAATTTTTTTTTTTTTCAACATTTTTTATTTATTTTTGGGACAGAGAGAGACAGAGCATGAACGGGGGAGGGGCAGAGAGAGAGGGAGACACAGAATCGGAAACAGGCTCCAGGCTCCGAGCCATCAGCCCAGAGCCTGACGCGGGGCTCAAACTCACGGACCGCGAGATCGTGACCTGGCTGAAGTCGGACGCTTAACCGACTGCGCCACCCAGGCGCCCCTCCTCTTCTATTTTTGAGATAGTTTGAAAAGAATAGGTATTAGTTTTCTTTTTAAGTGTTTGATAAATTCACCTATGAAGCCATCTGGTTCTAGAATTTTGTTTAGTGGAGTTTTTTTGATTGTTGATTAAACTTTATTGCAATATTCACTATGTTCAAGTATTCTATTTCTCGAGACTCAGTTTTGGAAGATTATGTTTCTAGGTATTTATCTTTTCTTTTGAGTTGATCAATTTGTTGGCATATAATTTTTCATAATATTATAATTCTTTGTGTTTCTATGGTGTTGTTATTTCTCCTTTTATTTCTAATTCTGTTTGAGTCCTTGATTTTTTTTATGAGTTTGGCTAAAGGTTTATCAATTTTGTTGATCCTTTCAAAGAACCAGCTTCTGGTTTGATTGATCTGTTCTTTTGTTTGTTATTCTCTATTTCATTCATTTCTGCTCTAATCTTTATTATTTCCTTCCTTCTACATTGGGCTTTATTTGTTGTTCTTTTTCTAGCTCCCCTAGGCATAAGTTTAAGTTGTTTATTTTAGTTTTTTCTTCTGTACGTAGTCCTGTATTGCTGTAATCTACGTTCTTAGAACAGTTCTTACTGCACCTCCAAAATTTTGATCAGTTATGTTTTCATTTTCCTTGTATGAATTTTCTGATCTCCTCTTTGATTTCTTGGTTAACTCATTCATTGTTTAGTAGCATGTTATTTAGTCTTCAAGTATTTTATGTTCTTTTCAGACTTTTTCTTGTGATTTATTTCTGGTTTCATACTGTTATGGTCAGAACACATGCATGCTATGATTTCAGTCATTTTGAATTTATTGAGACTTGTTTGTGGCCTAACATGTGATCTCTTGTGGATAATAGTCCATGTGCACTTGAAAAAACGTGTGTATTTTGCAGTTTTTGCGTGGAATGTTCTGAATATATCTATTAGGTCCCCCTGGTCCATTGTATCATTCAAAGCCACCGTTGTTGATTTTTTGTGTTTCGATGATCTATCCATTGATGTAAGTGGGGTGTTAACGTCACCTACTATTACTGTAGGTGCATAAATTCTCTTGTTGGATTGGTCCTTTTATCATTATGTAGTGACCTTCTTTGTCTCTTGTTATAATCTCTGCTTTAAAACCTATTTTGTTTTAGATAAGTGCTTTCTTTTCACTTCCATTTGCGTGATAAATTATTTTCCATCCCTTCAGTTGTGATCTACATGTGCCTTAGGTCTGATGTGAGTGTCTTGTAGGCAGTGTATAGATGGGTCTTGTTTTTTTCTTTTTCTTTTTTTTTTTTTTTACCTATTCAGTCCCCTTACATCTTGGATTAGAGCATTCAGTCCATTTACCAAGTAATTATTGATAGGTATAGAATCATTGCCATGTTGTTATATGTTTGAATGCTATTTTTGTACTTCTCTTACTCTCTTCACTTATGATTTGATGGCTCTTTTTAATGATTTGCTTGGATTTATTTCTCTTTATTTCTTGCATATCTAGTACAGGTTTTGATTCATAGTTACCATTTTGCTCCTGTATAGCATCTTATGCATATAGCAGTCTATTTTCAGTTGATGGTTGCTTAAGTTTGAAAGCTTTCTAAAAGCACTAAATTTTTACTCCCTACCACCAATTTTTATGTATATGATGTCATATTTTACATTCTTTTTATTTTGTGAATCTCTTGACAGATTTGTATAGATATAATTGATTTACTCTTTTGTGCTTTATCCTCTGTACTGGTTGTAAAAATGATTAATCTATTACTTTTATTGCATTTGTATACCCCTGTGATTTTTTTTAAGTGGGTAAATTTTTCTTGGTAGAGTTTTCTTGGTTTTAGATTTTGTTTTTTCTTCCAGCACTCTGAATATATCATTCCACTCCCTTCTGGCTTGTAAAGTTTCTCCTAAAAAAATCATCTCATAGCCTTTGGAGTTTCCTTTGGATGTAACTGTTTCAATGTTTTTAAACTTTATTTTTATCACTAGTGTGATAATTTAAACTTTATTTTTATATAGTTGTTTGTGTGATAATTATTATGTGTCTTGGTGTGGATCTCTTTGGGTTGATTTTGTTTTGTTTTGCTTTGTTTTGTTTTGTTTTTGTTTGCACGTCTCTCTGTGCCTGCTGGATCAGATCCGGATGTCTGTTTCCTTCCACTGATTTGGGACGTTTTCAGCTATAATTTCTTCAAATAAATTTGCTGTCCCTTTTGCTCTCTCTTCTCTTTACGGGATCCCTATAATGTAAATGTTATTATACTTAATGATATCACTGAGTTCCCTTAACTTATTTTCACTTTTTTTTTCTTTTTTCTTTTCATCTTGGTTGCTTTCCAGTACTCTGTCTTCTAGCTCATGGGTCCATTCTTCTGATTCCTCTAATCTTCCCTGATTCCCTCTTCATCTCTCATTGATTCTTTTAATATTTTCTATCTCTTTGTTGAAGGTCTTATTGAGATCCTCCACTCTTTTCTCAAGTCCAGTAAGTAGTAGTTTATGACCATTAATTTGAATTCTTCATCAGGCATATTGCTTATCTATCTGTTTTAAAACTAATCTGTTCTGTTTTTGTTCTGTTCTTTCATTTGAAGGTCATATACCTCTGTCTCTTCATTTTACCTAACTCTGTGAATATTTCTGTGTATCAGGAAAGTCTGTTACATCTCCTGATCTTGAAAGCAATGACTTTATGTAGGAGAGCTCCTGTGGTACTCTGTGGTACAATGTCCCCTGCTCACCAGAACCAGGCACTTCAGGAGTGTCTCCTGTGTGGGTTATGTACACCTTACTTTTGTGGCTGAGTCTTGTTTGCCTTCAGTCCAGTTGGCTGCAATATCCCATTGTGCCTGCTGTGGGCCAGCTTTGGTCCCTGTGCTGTTAAGAGACCAGTCATAGGCTTCTGGTTGGGCAGTGTTAGCAGTCAGACCAGATAGATGCCTAACCTCAGCCTGTTTGCTGGGGCTGTAATCATGCTGAACTGAAGGGCACTCTTTTGTGTTGTCTCCTGAGGGGCTTTTATTGGTGGGCAGGGCCTTCAGGCAAACCAAATATCTGCTCCCAGGCTAGCTGTTGAGGCTTTAGTAGCATAAACCTGCAGGTTGAATTCCCTGCCTTGTCCCCTGAGAGGATTTTGTTGGTGCACAGGGCTGGCAGTCTGCTGTGGCTGCAGAGGCACTGACTGCAGGACATTCTCTCTGCACCGTCATTTACAAGGTCTGGCTTCTGAAAGTACTGGTGTGTGTGGTTATCTTTGCTTCTCCAAAGGGAAGGAGTCACGTTGGGGTGGTGTGGGTCCCTACGGGGGCTGCTTGCAGGATGAGAGCTGCTTTGGAGGGACACTGAAAAGCAGAGAAAAGATAAATACCAAAAACATAATCTTCCAAAACTGAGTCTCGAGGAAATAGAATATTTGAACATAGTGAATATTGCAATAAAGGAGCTGCTTTGGAGGGCCTCTGATCATATGGGGCAGATTGGATGGGACAGATCCGTAGGAGAACTTGGGGGGGGCGCAGTTCCCATTGTTAGCAAGCTAAATGGAAAGTGTTCATGCTTTTTCCTGCAAGTGTGAGGCTATCTATGCTGGGAGGGGAGAGAAATAGTGCCTACCAGCTCTTTTGTTCTTGGAGAAGCCTCCTGAAGGTGTGTCTGCACCTTTAGCAGATGTTCTGAGATTAGTAAATACGTCTCCTTCATGTATACCCCAGGTGACTCTCAAACTGCTGCTTCTATGCTGTATCTCAGTAGGGTTATTTGTTAAGCTGTCTCTATAAGGGTGGCAACTCAGTTTTTGATTGCCCTCTAGCTCTCCCACAGCTGAGCCTGTTGATTTTTAAGGTAGCAGGAGTTAAGCCCTGCTGGCTAAAAAAACTCATGAGGTTAAGCTCACTAGTTTTCAAAGACAAATGTTATGGGGACTCATCTTCCCAGTGCATACCCCCTGTGTCTGGGGTACCTCCTGTGGAGTCTCCTCCCTTTCCTTCTTTGTACTTGTGATGTCCCTCTTATTTGTGGTTGGTCTCACCAGGACTTTGGTTTCCAACTGTGTCTCCACTGTTCCTACTCTTTTGGATATATCCTCCTTTTGACAATTAACTCTGGAAAGTTCTGCCAGTCTTTGGGTCATTTTCTGGGCTGGATGCACTGAGGTACCTATTATCTAGGTATGTCAGTGGGACCAGGTGAGCTTAGGATTCTCCTATTCCACCTTCTTTCCAGAAGTCTGTCCCACAGTTTTGAATGCTCTGCTTTTATTTTGTTTTTATTTCTGTTTTCCTTCTTGAATTTTAGTTTGGTAAGTTTCTTTTAACCTATGTCCAAGATCACTGATTCTTTCCTTGGTCTTGTTGACTGTGCTAATGAACCCAGCAAAAACATTCTTTATTTATAGTGCTTTTGTTTACAATTACAGTGTTACAATGTTTTTATTTTAGCATTTATTTTTATTTTTAGATTTTTCATCTCTCTACTTATATTGCCTATGATATCTACTTTTACATTGAAGCTCTTAATATGTTAATCATATTTAGACTAAACTTCCTGGCTGATCATTCTGGCATCTGTATCATATCTGAGTTTAAGTGTGATGCTTTCAAACCATGTCTCTTGACATGTATTGCAAGGTTTTTTTGTTGTTGTTGTTGGAAGCAGATATGTTGTATCAAGAAATAAGAACTGAGGGGAAATAAGACTTAAGAGTGAGGGTTTATGATAATTGAGATAGGAGATGGGCTATAATTAATGTTTTTTGTACTCACACTTTTCAAAGTCCAGTCCTTCCAATCTCCATGTTTTTTCTCCCTTCATGTTTTCTGGCTTAGGTAGTAGGTATTCCTCATCAGAGAGGATTTTTATCCTGCAGCACTTCCAGATGTCCTGTGGTGGAGGTTGTGATACGTGGAGGAAGTGTTTTAGTGGGCCTTTGTCCCTAGGCTATGACCTTCATGAGTGTTTTGCTAGCTTCCGTCAGCCCCCATCATTAGGTGATACAGGAAGCCTGTAATTGGCTACAATGGGAACGTGGCTCTTCCCCTAGCTGGGATAAGGCTTTGGTGTGAAAGCTTTTCTCCCCTCTGGGGAGTAGGCTTTGCTTATAAAGGATATCCTGAGTATTTTACACAGATTATTCTTCTTACCCTGATAGAGTCATAGAGGATCTTTCCTGAGATTTTAAACTGAAAACCTGTTGGTGTTCCTAGAGGTAAAACCTATAAAAGTGTGGGAACTCCTCAAAGACTGTGGCCTCTAGGAGTTCCTCACCCTCATTGTAGTGTATACTCAGTCTCCAGCATTCATCAAAATAACCATGTAAGTGTTCATATCAGTTTATGACAGCAGAAGCTTTTGCTTCAGGTAAGCACTTCTTTGCTGTGACTCTTTAGATTGATCTGTTTGTCCAGATGGTGGTGGACAGGTATGGCTTGCAACCTTGATTCACTGATGGGTCCAAGAAAGTCATTCATCATCAGTCTCTTCAGCTCCTTCTCATTGCAGAGATAGGAGTGATGACTATCAAGTTCTTTGTAGTTGGAGTCGAAACCCTCTACATTTTTGGTTTGAGAAAACATTGTGTTGTCATTGCTATTTACAATGATTAATCTACCACCACCTAAAAATGGACTGGAATGAAGAGAAGTGAAAAAAGACAATAGAGAAAGTCTAGACAGAAGTGATTCAGGACTTTGATTATTTGGGGAAAGAAAAGGTATAGATTATAAAGAGGTTATAGGATGTATCTACCAGAAGCAAATGCTTCTGGTACATGCTTTAAAAATGTACATGCTTTAAAAAATACTGGTTTGAGGGGCGCCTGGGTGGCGCAGTCGGTTAAGTGTCCGACTTCAGCCAGGTCACGATCTCGCGGTCCGTGAGTTCGAGCCCCGCGTCAGGCTCTGGGCTGATGGCTCGGAGCCTGGAGCCTGTTTCCGATTCTGTGTCTCCCTCTCTCTCTGCCCCTCCCCCATTCATGCTCTGTCTCTCTCTGTCCCAAAAAAAAATAAATAAAAAACGTTGAAAAAAAAAAATACTGGTTTGAGATGTCTGACAATAAAATGTGTATTGCTGCACACATTAACTCCCAGATTCTGTGCCCCAAGAAGCTGACTTCTATGGGATGCTTCAAGAAGACCCCTTTCATTTTGGTTCTTGGTTGTGTTCAGTGAATAGGAGGTATACTATAAGAGATAAGAGCTGGAGTGTGAGGAGAGTAAACTTGGGATATTTGTCCCTTCAAGTTTCCTTCTGCAGAACATTTTATAAAAGGTCACTTTCCCATTTCACAACTCATCTTTTACAGCTTTGTTACCCTTTTTGCTCTCTTTGGCTTCTGGGAACAGCTCTTTCCTCCTCAGGCCTAGGGGTGACAATAACCAGCTCCCAATTTTTCCTATATCCAGGGTGATCTGTTCATCCTGTTGATTTCCTTTAACCCTACTCATGTCCTCCTGCTTTAATTATTTTGATTACTCCTTTTAAGTATACCCAGTGTTTCCTGTTGGGACCATGATGGCTAATGCAGTCACACCTACCTCAGTTTCTACCACAAGGAAGGCAATCACTAAGTGTTATATCTGCTTTACCGTTATAGGAGAAAAAGAGATGGGAAAGAAAGAGACCACAGTAAGAAGGGATAATAAGGCTTTGAACCTGGTGATTATAGAATTCTAGTGCCCTAAGAGGAATGAGAAGTCCAATATACAGTTTGTCAGAAATATAAGGAAGATTGGATAAAGAGTTCAGTGTATGGAAACCAATTTGACAATAAATTTCATGTTAAAAAAAAGAGTTCAGTGTGAGACATGGAGATAAATGAGACATGTGGTGGACAAGAATCAACATCACATGTAACTGAAGAGGCCTGTTGGAAATACAGGCTGGAGAAGTGATTTGTTGAAACTGATATTTGGGATCAATTCAGACATAGATGAGAAACAGCACATAATAAAAGAAAGATACACTTATAAAAGTAATGCCATGTTTGTAATGGTCAGAGAAAAATTAAGAACCTCATATGTAGACAGGGAAGGACAGGAAGTAAAAGTAGGGGATTCCATGTCATAGAAGACCAAATAGGAAAATTTGTTTTTAATTAATTAGGCCATAGTTTTGAATGTTGTTTACATTGAGGATATCAGAAATCAAGAGGCTATCAGATGTAACAGCTAGCAATGACTGTGTGTTTTCAAACAATAGTACTTCTTAACTTTCTCACTGACATATCACTACGAGAGGAAAACAAAGCTATTTGGGCCTGGGGGAAGGGGTGAGAAAGTGGTGATATTATAATAATACTTTATCTTTTTCTCTTATTAAATTTCTAAAAAATGTAAACTATTTTCCATTCAAGTATATCTTTCATTTTATATGGAAAAGTATTTTTAAACTACCATATTTTTTCATAGGGTATCCATAACACATTAAGACAAATTGGGTAACTTAACACAATAGAAATATATTCTCTCACATTTCTGGTAGAGCAGGGTTGGTTCCTTCTGGAGGCTCTGAGGGAGAAATCACCCCATGCTTCTCTCCTAGCTTCTGGTGGTTGCTGGCATCCTTGGCATTTTTTGGCTTGTAGATGTGTCACTCCAATTTGTTTCCATCTACACACTGCTTTCTTATCTGTGTCTCCATGTCATTGGCTCTTTGTGTTTAGGGTTTGCTCTAATCTAATATGATGTCATCTTATATCTACAAAGACCCAAATCCCAAGTAAAGTCACATTCTGAGGTTCTGAGAAGGCACAAATCTTGAGAGGGGCATTATTTAACCCAATACAACTACCCAATTAAAATAATTTTTCCCAGAAAAGCAGTTTTACATAAAGTTTATGCTCTAACACAGTTTACCATTTTTATTTAGTTGAAGGTTTGACATAACCCCATGAGAAATGATTATGAATACTTCAGTAGGATAAGGACAGCTATAAATTATATGGAGGAGAAAGAAACCAGATTTCAAAGTATGGAGGAATAAATGGAATAAAGTATTGAATTACAGGAGAGAAGTATAGATAGAGCTCTCATCAGTAGCTTTAAGAATGGAAGGATAGGGGCGCCTGGGTGGCGCAGTCGGTTAAGCGTCCGACTTCAGCCAGGTCACGATCTCGCGGTCCGCGAGTTTGAGCCCCGCGTCGGGCTCTGGGCTGATGGCTCGGAGCCTGGAGCCTGTTTCCGATTCTATGTCTCCCTCTCTCTCTGCCCCTCCCCCGTTCACGCTCTGTCTCTCTCTGTCCCAAAAATAAATAAAAAAAAAAAACGTTGAAAAAAAAAAAAAAAAAAAAAAAAAAAAAAAAAGAATGGAAGGATAGGGGGGCGCCTGGGTGGCGCAGTCGGTTAAGCGTCCGACTTCAGCCAGGTCACGATCTCGCGGTCCGTGAGTTCGAGCCCCGCGTCAGGCTCTGGGCTGATGGCTCGGAGCCTGGAGCCTGTTTCCGATTCTGTGTCTCCCTCTCTCTCTGCCCCTCCCCCGTTCATGCTCTGTCTCTCTCTGTCCCAAAAATAAAATAAAATAAAAAAAAAAAAAAAAAAAAGAATGGAAGGATAGGGACGGGAGAAACTAATCAAGGACTTTGTAGACATAAAGGAAGTGTGCTTTTTCGAGGTGAGACCTGAGAATATATTTTTTAATGTTTATTTATTTTTGAGAGAGTGACAGAGCATGAGTCAGGGAGGGGCAGAGAGAGAGGGAGACACAGAATCCAAAACAGGCTTCAGGCTCTGAGTTGTCAGCACAGAGCCCGATGCGGGGCTTGAACCCACAAACTGTGAGATCATGATCTGAGCCAAAGTTGGACGCTCAACCGATTGAACCTCCCAGGGACCCCATGAGCCCTGACAATATTTTAGGAAGAATGAAGACATTGAGTACAAATAAAATGTTTTTAAACTAAGATGAAATTGATAATGCCTTTGCAAAATACAGAAAGACACATCAAGAATAAAAGTTCAGAAGTCTTGTTAAGTCTTGGCAAATGAGCTTCACTTCAAAGACGAAAAGAGGGGGGAAAAAGGAGGGGCATATGGAATCACTATAAGAGAAAGTATGTGAGGATCTATCCAGTATTTTGTGGCATTTTAGATGCCAACTTTTTGAAACATTCTAAACATTTCTCCTTTAAAATGTAATCTGCTGCAATCATTTATGACTTTCTCTAGGCAATCCTCCTGGAAAAGTAAACAGAAACAAAAACACTGTATTTTGAATTAAGTGGCTTTTGTTGAGTTCTGAAAGAATAGTAAAAAAACCAAAAATCTATAAGGGAAAATGTTTTCTTTAATGTTTAAGATTGAGACATTTTCTAGTTTGAAGGGAAAAATAAAGTCCTCTAAATCTTTACAGGAATGTAGGCATTATAGGCTCCCAGCTGCAAACTTTCTCTTCCATTAACAGCAAATACGGTTTCTTGTTTAGGACCTGTAAAGCAATTCTAATGATCCGAATAGGCCTGGAGGCCCTTCAAAAGCTTTATAAGGAAAATTAATTGAAGATTCACTGTCCTTGGAATTTACTGCTATTGGCACTTAGTAGCTCTGACAAATTCTCTCTCATATGTTATTGACTTACTGGGGCATTTTAGAACTTTTGTCTCTAGCCATTGTTCTGTGTGACCATAACTATATCCATATTTATATAATTCCTCACCCCCCATGAGTGCCTATTTGCTATTTAATCTGTAGGAATTTTGAAGGATTATAAATTTAATTTAGGATTTTTGCTCTCTGCATTATCCCATAATATTCAGTGTTAATTGGCAATTGTTCTTTTTCTGATTCAATTATTTTGTTTTCAGTTGAGATTCTCCTCTTCAGGAGAATTAGCCTGGCATTACAAAGAGGAAGGGTAATACGTGAACACAAGAGATACACACAGCAGCTCTCAGAAAGACCTAAAATATGTTTTGCCCTTCTGGCAATGTAGTTATGTTCCCTCTTGCTGCTGCCTTTTTGACTCTGGTTATTGAAATTGAAAGACTAGAGCAAGACAAAGAGCTGCTGCCTTTCACAAATTCATTTACTATGAACATTTCGTAGATCTGTTTTCATTAACTGAAGCCCCTACATGCATTTTGGATTTTATTGAGCACACTATAGCCATCAAGAGAAAGATCCACTTCATTCCAATCACACTTTGTACCAGAATGGAAAGTAGTTGAATTAATCCAAAGACAACAAAAAGCGTCATGTATTAAAATTACCACATCCTAAACAAACATGACCAACACTTCTGTGTAGGCATTAGTCTGTGTATGTGTATTTTTCCATGCTTGTGGGGGACTGAGGTGACCAAGACACTGAAAGGATAAAGGAGCAGGACATAGGCTCAAACAAAGCTGTAGTTTATGCATTACAGTTCAGTTTCTTGGTGAAAGGGAAGGCTACTGGAATAAGCAAAGGACTAGCAGCCATAGTACAGCTAATGACAACTTTAAGAAGGGGGGCTGAGCTCAAAGCCCCTTAAATTCAATGGCTGGGTGGGACCAGGGAGGACATTTGGTAGCTGGTCTCCTGGGTGCACAAATCAAAGAATACAAAAGATGCCTGTTGGAAGGTATGCTGTTGCCCATAGGGCACCGGGAACTCCGAGGCCAGAATATTGAAAATGACTTTAAGTAGTTGGTCAGAATTATATTCAATACAATTTAAACTTACAGAGCTGTTCAGAAACTACACATTTCAGTGGCCTATGTTTCCAGCTCTGACTCAAGACTTAAGCAGAGTGTGTTTTGCATGACCTTTCTCATTTTGATAAAAACGATTTAAGAATCAGGCTGATTTCTGCCTAATCAGCAGGGATGTTGAGAACTCACTCCTGCAGTTTCTGCTGACACTTATTTATGGGATTTGCTGATAGCAGATAAGGAGACATGAGGATGTGAAAACCCATGGGGTGGGAGGGAGAAGAGTGGATAACGAGACAGATGCACTATCTAGTTAATTTCAGGAAAAACCCAAACTTTAACGTTAAATTAAAGATTGAACTGAGGGATGTATAAGATAGGAGATGTGAAGACTCATGCAATTTCAAAACTGAGAAATCTCTGACTGGTACACAATGGAGTATCTTCCATTTAACCATGTAGCAACATTCATAAATTCTTTGCCTGTAGAAAATGCACTATATGAAAATGCACTCACATTTTTAAAGCAAATATGTCTGTGTTCCTGAACTAATCTTTGCATTTGATACTCACACTATTGATTTTCATTGTTAATAAATGGTACATGTGCAATCTCCAATAAGTGTTAGAGAAGACAAACCTATTTTATATTTTTAAAATTTTATTCATAAATATTTTTTACATGTTGGTCTTTCAGATTAGCAAGAGTTCTTTTATTCTTTTGGAGAAATTATTAAACACATGCATGAGTAGGTGAAAAGTACACTGAAGGCCCAGAGTGTTGTTTTCCTGTATGTCATTCTCAACAATTCTGTACCTTCTACAAACTTTATCTGTCAGATAAAGCTATTTTGTTGGGAGTATGTAAGAGCAAGTCAAGTCAACCATTCATAATTCTTCATATCTATTTTCTAATAATAATTACTATTTCTGAATACAAATTTACCACTACAACACCAAAATAAATGGATAATTATTATCTAATAAGTCTAAAACTTCCCCAACTCAAAGACCAATTTTACTGTTGGTTTGCTCAAGTCACATAATTCCTACAAATTCCACACATTGTCACACTGCCTTTGCTATTATTCCAAAGTCTAATTTGTATCCTAGAATAGGCCTTGCGTGTGTGTGTGTGTGTGTGTGTGTGTGTGTGTGTACATATATAGACACACAGTTTAATTGAAAACCAGGTCTTTCATACTGTAGACTATCTCACATTCTGGGTATGGGTAGTTGCTTTGGCATTGTGTGTTATCTTATTCCTCTAACACTGTTTCCTATAAACTAGATGCTTGATTTAAGATCTTGTTTAAGTGTTTTGCCTGGCAACAATGTTTTGTAGGTGCTGCTATGCACTTCCTACCAAATCACATTACATGATGCATATGAAGTCCATTTGTCCTACTTATAATGATATTAAGTTATTAGTCACAAAATCTCATTATAAACTTCTCCAGCATTTCATGTGATGGTTTTTGCATCCATTGATAGTTTTTGCCTACATCCTTTGTGTTCATTATTTTACTAGATATTGTCAAATAGTGTATTTCTATCTTGATTATCCTTTGTCTATTTATTAGCTAGAATTCTTCTGTTAAAAATGAAGCTGCCTTATCTAGTTGACTATCTTTTTTTTAATGTTTATTTTTGAGAGGCAGAGAGACACAGGGTGCGATTGGCAGAGGGGCAGAGAGATCATGACCTGAGCTGAAGTCAGATGCTTAACCAACTTAGCTACAGGCACCCCTAGTTGGCTTTCTTATAATCAGATTTTATTAGAAAAGGCAGGATAAATAGTTTGAAAATTAATAAAGGGAAAAAGTAATGAGTCCCTCACTAACAGATTTCAATTGGGACTAATAATTTTTTGTAGTATCTTAATGAACATGAACTGATGGATATATCATGTATGTGTATGCCTTTTGTGTTTTTCACCACAGATTACAGAGTTTTGCTCAGGAACACTGAAGTTCTGCTTTGTGTTAGTATTACATTGGTCTTGCCATACACTCCACAAGCATGCTTTATTACTATCAATACCTTTAATAGTATTGGGTTTGTCAGATTATATGGTCCAAGCGTCAGGGCCACTTAATAGCACAGCCTGAACCAGCTGCTAAGTCCCTTTCTATCTTTTTGTACAGTTAATGCTATCACCCATTGATATCACCTGATATATGGGTCAAAGCATTATTCATGGGTGTGAAATATTCTTCCTGAAGGGTCCTGTCAGATGTTTATTTCTTTCTTAGATTTATATTTGTGCAATTCTTAGACCTACTGCAGAGCCCTTTCCTTCTCTGTGCTCTAATCAAAGTTGGCAGCCACTCATGTCACCTGGCATAAGATAATAATAGCACCCAAGTATAGAATGCATTGTCTACAGGAACCAGAGAGTTCTAATGTATTATACTTTTTTCTCCATGGTGCAATGTGTGAAGTAATATATTTTGAGATAAAGGGGTGTGGTGGTGAGATGTTTTAGCATGTCCAACACCAATGGGCATGTAAAAATGTCTAAATATTTGTCAAGTTCTTAGGATTTAACTCCTACCCTCTGAAGTCCATACATCTTAGCAAGCCAATGTAATAGTTACTTCTTGCCTAACTAGTCCTATATTAGCATGAATTCATCAATGTAGAGGACTAGTAAGCTGTTCTGCACAAAGTATAGTTGGTCCTGGTTCATACAGACTATATCATGACTAGTGATATAGTTCTGGGGAAGACTGAAAATGTAGACTTTGATCCATTCTATGTGAATGTAAACTGTTTCTGTTTGTCCTTTTTGATTGGGATAGATAAGAATGCACTCACCATTTCATGGCACATACTGTGTACTTCAGGATGTCTTAATGTGCATTATCCTAAATGCCACACCTGGCCAAGAGCTTCCATTATATAGCTGAGTATTCAATAGTGTACTTACTTCCTTCAGGATGTGACTGTTTCTTATAGAGACTCAACTATGAATTAAATAGAGAAGAAATGGGGACCACCACCTCTGCATCCTTTAGGTCTTTACTTAACTCTGTTCCTCCAGTATATGATGTTAACAATAGACGTTGATTTTGGCCAGAAGTGAGTAGCAGATTCCAATCTTTCCATTAGTCCTTCTCTGCTCTTACATTTTTTTTAAAATACAAGTCACAAAATCAATGAAGACATGGTCTCCCCTACAAGGCACATTCATCCTAGTCATACAGAGACTGACAAATGATAGCACCTGGACATAGTGGGATGTTATAAAGTATACTGAGCAAGTAGTACATTAGTTATCTGGCTTGCATATTGCCCCACTCTAAATTGGAGAATTAATGATGCTCAGATCCTTGGATGTCAAGGTCAATTCCGACCATGTGAGCAAAGATTCTATAGTATTTTTAGTGTTCCTCTTTCCCCAATATGTAAGTATCACAAGTAATTGTCACACATTGTGTTAGGGAAAAAATGAGAATCATTATGTACAAAATTTTCATAGTTCTGCAAAGCCCTTTGTGTACCATGATTCTAATAAGCTGCCCTTTTCCCACCTCTCTTCAACCCTGTCTTATAGGATCCTACCACGTATGGCTACCAAAGAGTCCAGTTCTATAATTGTTTTTGTATCAGTCCTAACCTACAGAGGAAGAGTGTTGTTGGTACTTCTCCATCATGCTGGAGCCCTTCTCATTGATGTATTACTTATTACTTTAAAAAATAGTGTATTCCAGTGATTACCTATGAAACACATTAATCTGCTAGGTTTTCTGGACTTAGAATATCCCTTCTATCAGAATAATTTCTTCATGCATTTTGATCTCTACCACAGCAGTTCTGACATTTCTGAGTTCATGTAGAATGTGCCCTAGTTTTCTTTCTATGTCTAAGAACTGTTCTAGAAGAATGTTTACCTTGTCTCCCAACATATTTATCTGGTTGTTAAGTGCTATGTCTTCGGTGAGTTCTCCCACATCAATGGTTTTTTTTATGCACTTTATATTCTGCTTCTGTTGATTCAACCTTCCCAGAATCTAGCTTTGTAATATGTTTCCCATCTTCTGCTAGTCCCATGATGGCTATCTCTTTCCATGAATACTGCCTTTATTTCCTTAAAAAAGCTCAGTTATGTGTTGATAACTAAAAACCCTAGTTATTGGCCTAGTGATCATGAGGGAATGTGGGGTAGATTCTGGAAGCATGAGCGTGTGTTGTGTGGTAGGTGAGAAGCAATGAGTGCTGTTCTTAAATGGGGGAAAGTGGGCCACTTCTGTAGGCTCAGAGGATTCAAGAGATTTAGAGGATTTGAGATTTTTGAGTGAATCAAACCATTGTTTCTGGGTGCTCATCTCATATCCGAGGGTCTCATTAATTTCCGTTTAGGATCCTGACCCAGCAGTACTGACGTCCCTAAGTTGAGAACTTAACCTCTGGACTATGTCTGCTGTTATATTTAAGGCTTTGCCTTTGTTTTACCCTGTGTATTTCTTCTGTGTAAAGGATACAAGAGTATTTTTATGTGATGTGGCAGTTAAAAAAAAACACAATAATTTGATACCCTTCCTATTGAAGGTGGAAACTATGCCCCGCTCCTTGAATCTGGTTGAGTTTGTGACTACTTTATCCTTTAGAACCAGCGGAAGTGATGCTATAGTATCTCTGTTGTTTCTACTGGGAAACTCCTTCTGGAGCATTCAGTCATTATTTAAAAAGTGATCACCCTGAGTCTTCCATGCTATCAGAAGACCATGCTACATGGAATGGCATGAAGAAGAACTCTGTGGTCGTCGGTCCCATCGGAGACAAATTTTTGAGGCCTTCCAACACAGGCATTAGCTATGTGGATGAAGATGCCTCCCGGTGATTATAGTCTCTAGCCCTTGAGTCACGCTCACTACCAAGTCCTCAGACAACTATAGCATCAACAAGATATTCCTCCCCTATCTGAGATATCCCTGGCCAGCAGAATCTATGAGCTCATGCAATAAAATGGTTGTTTTATGCAATTAAGTTTTGGTGTAATTAGCTATGCAGGAAGTTAATAAACAGAATCTGGTACCTAAAACACATGTCATTATCTTTGGGACTAGATAAGCAAAGAAGCTGGACAGGTTGAGAAGTGACTAAGAGCTACAGTCTAGGAGAAAGTGTTAAGGGCTTAAAATGAGAAGAATGCTATTAAAAGCTGGAGGAAAGGAGACTTTTGTTCTGTCATGGCAGAAAGTTTAGTAAAACTCTTGCCTGCATTAGTGTGGAAAATAGAAAATGTAATAATAACAGGAATGCTGTTAACGGGATTTCCAGACAAAATATTGAAAGTGCCAACCAGCTCTTTTAGCTTTTATGATAAGCTACAGATAGAATTACATAAGCTAAAAAAGAACTGTGCAGTTTTTAAACAACACCTGAAAGGAATATAAATTTCCAGCCCCTCCCATCCAGAAAAGAATATCAAATTAAGACATGTATTTGGGTAAGAGATAAAACATAGGATGAAGCAAATTCTCAGAAAAATGTAAGTACCTAATAGAAACATTTTGCTAGATAGAAAAGAAAAAGAAGGGGAAGTGATCTAAGTGGCATGCCTATTAAGTCCCCATTAAAAATAGAGCTCCTGAGACTATCTTAATATTGAGGACGTTGCCACTTAGCATCATTACAGTGAGCCAAAAATAGACAAGAGCTCATTCTGAAGAGATTAGTTTATCTGGCTTTTGTCTAATAGAATCAATTGCAAATTAATCATTAGAAATCCCAAAATGGTTTTAAAGGAATTATACCTGTTTACACCTAAAAGGATAGGGACCATGCAAAGTGAATATAGACTTTTAATCTCCAAAAATTCTAAATTTTGTTGCAACCACAGGAAACTATATACAAATGGAATGATGACTTAAATGGAATAACCAAGAGTTGGAAAGGCTCAACAAAGAGCCCTGAAGAATCAGTTCTACAGAACAGGAATAATCTCTAACAAAGAACTGGCCACTGGTTCCTTGTTTAATTTCAGAATTACTATGGACGAGTGACTGTTATGGGCCTCACCCATCCTTCCCCCATTTGAATAGGACTTACAATCCTTTCCCTATTTCGTGATAGTATGTTGGAGCATATTGGCAGACCACTTGTCTCTTGAGTGAACACATTTTCAGGTACCCATGATCTGCACCCTAAACACTGTACAAGAGGAGCCTCGTTGGCATATAGACCTGATGAACTGACAATATCCAGGACCTTTAGCCTGGGGCTGAAGTCGAAACGAGAGGAGAATTTGGGGGGATTTTAGAAAGAGGTGAGTGTATTTCACATGTGGAAGGAATAGAAGTAATTTTTTGAAAGAGTGTTGATTGTGGCAGTTTAAATATATATATATATTTAAATTTATATATAATATTTAAATTTATATATAATATTTAAATATATATATATATTTGAATTTATATATATATTTAAATTTATATATATATTTAAATTTATATATATTTAAATTTATATATATTTACATATATATATACTTATATACATATATATACACACACATATATATATATTGTACATTCTTTGACACTTCTCCACTGAGAAGGAGGGATCTCTATCACCTCCCCTTAGATCTGACTGGGCTTGTGTCTGCTTCAACCAGTATAGTGACTCTTCTGAAGGTAGCTTGAATTGCAATTTCTGCCTCATGTACTGGGATGCTAACTTTTGGCACCCTAGCCCCAATTTAAAAAGTCTGATTACTCTGAGGCCAGCATGCTGTGAGGAAACCCAGTCCACAGGGATAGCCCATGTCCAGTGGATAGCAATTTTCTGAGCTGAGCCAAAATTTTATGTCAACCCAGCTCAGGTGCCAGACATATTAATGAAGACACCTGCAGATAATTCCAGAACTCAATCATTGCATTAATCCCAGCTGTTCAGTCTTCCCAGATATTGTGGAGGAGAAAAAAAAAAAATCATCCTTGATATGCCCTTTCTGAATTCCAGACCACAGAATCTGTGAGCATAATAAAAAGGTTGATTTGTACTACTAAGGTTTTGCAAGATCTGTTATGCTGCAATAGTAACTGTAACATATGTTGCCAAGGAGGCCCTCTGGCTTTCACACTTAGCATTTAATTGATGATTAATGGCCCTGAGGAGTTTTTCATTATCTTTCTCCAGTGCAGGGTTCAGCAAACTAAAGCCCCAGGGCCAAATCTGGCTTAGGTTTGTTTTTGTAAGGACTGAGAGCCAACAATGGTTTTATATTTTGAAAGGATTGTACAAAGAAACAAAAACTAACAGACAAACAAAAAGTGAAAGAAAAAAATTGCTACAGAGACTGTGCGAACTTCAAAGTCTAAAATATTTACTATCTGGCCCTTCACAGAAGATATTTACTGACTGGTGCTCCACAGAATCATTTCCCAAGCAATAGCAAGCCAACCCCATTGTCACTATAATTAAAATTTCTCATATATTAATTACTTACTACATTACACCAGCTTTTCAATTCCTTCCCCTAGCTTTACCTTGTAGTTTACCCCCACTGGAAACTTTCAACAGCCATTCATTAATAAAAACTCACAGCAAACTAGGAAAAAAAAGGAACATCTTCAACCTGATAAAGGATATCTATAAAAACAAAACAAAACCCTACCAGTAGCATTATCCTTTCATGGGAATGATTTGGAACAAAGTATGAATATCCAATCTCTCTATTTCAGTTCAATTTTAAGTCCTAGCCAGTGCAATAAGGTAAGAAATTTACCTTACTTAAATGTATTTGGATTGGAAGAAGTAAAATTTTTAACATTTGTAGACACACGTTTGTGCTAATGGAAAATCCTAAAGAATTTTTTAAAAAAGCTACTAAGTTAATTCCATATCATCACAGAATATAAAGTGACCAAATTACATTTTAACATACAAGCAACAGGAAAAAAATTATACTAGTATCCATAAACTTGAAATAATGATGAACAAATGTAATATGTACAGGATTTGTACACTGAACACTATAGAAAATGGAGAAAACTTAAAAAAAATAAATTTAGAGACACAGTATTCATGGACTGGAAAACTCAATGATTTACAAGCTCAATTCATCTATAGATTTAAAATAGATCCTATTTAAAATTTCATCAAGCTTTTTATAAGAATTGACAAGCTGATTCTAAAATCACTTACAAAAACAAATTACCCACAAATGACAATTTGAAAAAGAAAGTTAAAGAAGTTCTAAGTTAAAATACTTAGTTTTTAAACTTAAAATGTAATCTAAACATGTGATATTTCCATATGGACAAAACTAGAACAAAGAAAAACAGAAATTGACCCACACATGTATAACCCATAGTTCTAAAAATTAGTGCCAGGATAATTCTTTGAGGAAAGGATAAGTTTTTCAATATGTTTCTAAAAAAATATCATCTGTATATAAAACATAGAAAATATGAACCTTGACACTTACCTGATACAATACCAAAGTGAATTCAAAAGGATTATAAACATTAACAAGTAAGTTAAAAAAAAAAAAAAAAGATTGTAGAAGAAAATACAAGAGAATATGTCCATGATTTTGAGGCAGGCAAAAGATACTTAAAAAGGTTAACCACAAAACAAAATTAGTGATAAGTTGGACTTCGTTGTTAAAAACAGGCATGAAAAAGTAAACAAATGCTTTTTTTCAAAAAAAAGAAAATGGAAGAGAAAGCCACATACACCGGGAGAGAATATTTTCAATAAATCTCCCAACAGTCTGTGTCCACATTATATAAATAAGTATTATAGCAATAGCAAGGTCAAATCTTGATAAATATATGAACCACATCTAGAGTTATTTCCTAGGAGTGCATATGCAAATAACTGATAAACGACTACTGAATTTTTTCATCAGGAAAGTACAAATAGCTACCAAAATTAAATGTTACTGCCCTCCCTCTGTAATGGTCAAAATTAAAGAGGCCAACATTACTAAATGTTGGCAAGAGTGTAGAACAAGTGGAACTCTCCTATATTGCTGACTATAATGTAATATGGTACAAACACCGGGGCTGGTTTCATAGGCAGGTGGCCAATGCAGTTACACAGGACATGGTTCTACCTCAGAACAGTCTGAGGTTTGGCTTAAAATTCTGCTGTCTCATCTTGAAATTCTTAATTTTTGAACAAGAGATCTCAGACAATCATTGTGTATTAGTCCTCACAAATTTATGTAGTTGGTCGTGACAATGATTTTGGTATACAATGTGGGAGTTTCTTATAAGGTTAAACTTACTTGCCATGTGGGGCAGTCTTTCTGCTCCTTATCTACCAAAGAGAAATAAATATGTCCTTAAAGTAATTTTTAATGAATGTTCATGGAAGCCTTATTAATTACAGCCCTAACTTCAAATTAAAAAAAAAAAAAAGTATAATATGGGAGCACCTGGGTGGTTCCGTTGGTCGAGCAGCTGACTCTTGATTTTCGCTTAGGTCATGATCCCAGCGTCTTTCTTTCTCTTTCTCTCTCTTTCTCTCCGCCTCCCTCCCTCTGCCCTCCCCCCCCCCCCCACTGTTGTTCTATCTCTCTCTAACAAGGAGGAAAAAGTGTAATATGCCTCTAAATGAATACTAAGTAGTAATAAAAACAAATTTTTCATCAATGCAACAACACGGACAAACCTAAAAAATAAAATGTTAGCAAGAACAGCAGGTTAGAGTATGTACATCACATGACTCTATTTCTCTAAAATTCTACACGAAGCAAAACTAATCTAAAGAGGCAGAAAGAAAATAAGATGTAGCCTGGTGGCAAGGTTTTAGAGGTACACAGATCAACAAGGGAAGAGGAGAGAACTTTTGGTTCTACATAAATACCCAAATCTCAGTACTGTTGATGATTACATAGGTGTATACATTTGTCAAAAATCATCAAACCATATTTTAAAATGGTTCATTTCAACAGATTTGATTTTTAAAACTGAAAAATAAAAAAAATCCTTAAAGTTAAAAGTGAAATGAAACAGTGTACAACATGATGACCAGAGCTAATACTACTATACAATACAGAGGAAAGATGATGAGAGAATGGATCCTAGAAGTTATCATCACGCAGAGAAATTTTTCTTGCATCTATATGAAATAATGCAGAGTACCTAAAACTATTGTGGTAATCATTTCACAGTGTACATAAACCAAACTATTATGCTGTATACCTTACAGTTATACAGTGATATTTCAATAATTTCTCAGTAAAACTGGAAAAAAAAATAAAGTTGAAACTATAGTCTCAAAAAGGAAAAGAAAAATAGCCCAAGAAAGTTTTGAACAATTTGATTGTAAACAGTTTAGAAATATAAAGAAGACAAAAATCACAAAATTGCAAAGTGATCTTGAACTTTACCTAGTAAATTTATTTTTTGGCACAGGCATTGATGTTGTAATTGCGAGTCTATCCTGTACATCCTGTAAGTTTAAGCAAATGATTCAGTATATTGAGATTTGGAGGAACTATATATTTCACTGTGGTGTAGAAGTAAGATGAAAATATGAAACTGTGGAAAGTCAGAAATCACCTTATTGGGTTGAAATTTGAGTTCAATAGCTGTACCCTGAAAAGGGACTAAAAATCAAGAGTACAAGTGCCCATTAATGATTCCAAAGAACTTAGGCTGTTTGGAGAAATGACTTAGGCTGTTTGGATTCCATGACTAGGGCAGAAACAAGTACAGGAAAGTCTAGAATATCTTTCATTTAAGGAAGGAAGCAAAGTACGTACATATGTAAGTGAACTTGTGAAAACATCATAGGATCCAGTTGAAGCGTCTCTCAGTGGCCTATGTAGGGGATACAATGAATGCACTCTAGAAATATAAAAATGTCAATTAATCTGACAATAAAAATCCTAAATATGTACAGGTGGGGTGGTAGCAAAAGTTTTTTTTAATAGAAAAAATGTCACTAGTAAGTATAGAAACAATAAAATAGAGAATAATCATTTGTTACCACTCTAATAACTGATTGAGGCAGGGATCATCAATGGATGCTAAAATACTAGGTGAAAATTTGTTGAGAAAGGGGATATTTACAGAATTCCAAGTTATTAAAATATAAATTAATAGAGAAAATGTCTCTTACTATGGAGATACTGACATCCATACAAACCATGATAAGATGTAATAAGTATGTAGCTCAAACATGTAGATGATTATTAATCCCTTCAAAATCTAACCTGAGTATAATCTACAACTAGACAAATACAACTTTAGGGATCTATGCCAAATCAAGTGTTCTGGATACATGAAAATAACAACTTCATGAAAGACAAGCATCAATAATTAAATAAAAGGAAGAGTCAGTAAACCCTTCTAGCCATTAAGTACAGTGCCATTAAATACTTCTTAATTGGTTCCTGGATTGAACAAATAAAAACATCAAACAGCTATGAAAGACATTAGGGCAATTAGGGAAGTTTAGTTGTTGATCATCGTAGCATTTGTCAATGTCAAACTTACTGAGTATAACATTATTATATTCATATTAGATAGTATCATTTTTCTTGGGAAATATATGCCAAAGCATTCAGAAGAGAAGCAATGTTATTACCCTAAATAGTTCAAGAAGACAAAAGGGGTAAAACATAAATTAGTGAATCTGAGATTCACTTGTAGTTGTACTATTCTTAAAACTCTTTGGGTTGAACAATTTCAAGTGTAATCATTGGTTATATAAAAGATGCTGGTAAGAAATAAAATAAAGAAAATGAATATTTTAGATAATTTATCAAGCTAATAGATACAAAAAATAATACATATAATAGATATAAAATATTGAAAAATATCATCAATAAATTAGGTTTTAATACCAGATAGATCAATAAAAATTCTATGTTATGGGGATAAGGTACACAAGTTTGTAAAATTTTCATTTCAAATAAAGTGGAGATTGTTTAGTGAATAATTTATTATAATAAATTCTGTTACATTTAAAGGCAAAATGTTTTCCAAATCATGAAAATTAGAAGAATCCAAAGTTATTCTTAAACAAAAATATAGATAACAAAATGAAAATAGAAAAATAAAGGAACCTATAAAGGAGGCTTTAGTTATAGCAATAACAAAAATCAGATTATTTAAGGAAGGTAATATGAATGTATTAAAATTCTTTACTGAATATACATCTCATTCATCTGACTATATGAAATTCAACAAAGAAATTTAACAGACATTTGAAAAACTAAAAAAAAAAATTTGAAAAGAGAATGTTTTTTAATAGTGGCACTTGGGGGCGCCTGGGTGGCTCAGTCGGTTAAGCATCCGACTTCAGCTCAGGTCATGATCTCATGGTTCATGGGTTCGAGCTCTGCATCGGGCTCCGTGCTGACAGCTCAGAGCCTGGAGCCTGTTTCAGATTCTGTGTCTCCCTCTGTCTCTCTGCCCCTCCCTCACTAACTCACTCTCTCTCTCTCTCTCTCTCTCTCTCAAAAATAAACATTAAAAAAGAAATAAAAGTGGCATTCTGATTCATTCTGGCTGATACAGAACAAATATTTATTTCCTTTACATTTTTCTAGAGGAGGAGCTTGAGGTTCTTAGTACTTTAGAGTTAATGATACACCATTTCTTGAAAGCAGCTTAAATATTATATCAAGAATGCTAAAAATGTTTGACGGTAAAAAACCCAAAAAACAACAAATGGCAAGGTTGTTGAGAGAGAGGAACTCTCTTATCCTATTGGTAGGAATGCAAATTTGTGCAGACACTGTGGAAAACAGTATGAGGGATTCCTCAAAAAATTAAAAATAGAACTATCCTACAACCCAGGAATTGCACTGCTGGGTATTTACCCCCAAAATACAAAAACACTAATTCAAAGGGATATATGAACACCTATGTTTATTACAGTATTATTTACATAGCCAAATTATGGAAGCAGCCCATGTCCATCTATAGATGAATGGATAAAGAGGATGTGGTGTATGTAAACAATGGAATATTATTCAGCCACAGAAAGAATGAATTCTTGCCATTTGCACCAACATGGATCGATCTAGAGAGTATGATGGTAAGTGAAATAAGTCAGAGAAAGACAAATACCATATGATTTGACTCATATATAGAATTTAAGAAAGAAAAAAATTCTTTAAAAAAGGGACCAAAAGTAGACTCTAAACTATAGAGAACAAACTGATGGTTTCCTGAGGGGAGGTGAGTGCAAGGTTGGGAGAAATAGGGGATAGGAATTAAAGGGTACACTTATCAAAGTGGAAAAAAATGTGTGATGGTGCTTTTCATCAAGCAATCGTCCTTTTAAAATTTCAGCCAAAATAAAGGCATTTTAAAAAACTTATGTAAGAAGTTTAGATGTACTTTTCATCAAGCAATTGTCCTGTTAAATTTCAGTCAAAATAAAAGCATTTTTAAAAGCTTATGTAAGAAATATTTATTGTAGAAACATTAAAATAGAGAAAAATGTGATATGGCTAAGTGTCCCAAAATAGGAAATTGATTTAATGATTATGGAAATGGAATAAAATGCCACACTGTTTAAGTATGGACAATTACGAAGCCAATAATAATGAGGTTTTCAAAGAATTTTAATACAATAGGAAATTTTATACTTCTGTAATTAAAGAAATTCTATATGCTGTATAATCTCAATTTGATAAACACAACTTCATGCCTTATGCATATGTGTACACCCATTAAAATCTCAACTGCATGAACGTATTTATGAAATATATAAAATGTCGATAGTGTTATGCCCAGAATTCGTGATCCCCAAAGACCACTAGGGAGCCGAGTCCGATGCAAAAGCAAAAGAACCTTTATTCGAGCTAGCTCGAGCTCAATCCCCTACCTGCACCGACGCAGCGGTGAGATACCAGGGAGAGAGAGCGAGTTTCAAAAGCACAAAGGTTTTATAGGGGTCTGGGGCAGTTGGTGAGGTAATGGCTGTGGCCTCAGCCGATTGGCTGGGGAAGGGTCGTGGCCTCGGCCGATTGGCTGGGGAAGGGTCGGAGTCCTGTTATGCAGGTCGCTGGGTGTGTTTTGATCAGGAAGTTTGAACGGGTGAGCGGGAGGTTACTCAAGGGGAGGAGGCGCGGTCTGAGGTGTCTGTGATTTTCCCAGAAAAGGGGTCATGTCGGGGACATAGTCACTCAAGGTGGAGAACACAGAACAAGATGGAGTCGGCTGCGTAGGCCCGCCCTTTCAGATAGCACTTATTACATAACAGATACAGAAAAAGCAACAAAACAGCATGAAATATTTCATAGTCATTATCTGTGTTTGATACCATGTGTGATTATTTAAATCAGAAAATAAGTAAGAAATCGTTTCTAAATATGACAAAAGAGCATAAGAAACGTTGTAAGACATACTAAGAAATGTAATTCAAGGTGAATTATCTATATATATGGCATCAATATTACACCAAAAAAATGAAAAGGAATAACGTAAAAACTGAGTGACGTGAAGTTTTATAGTCTAGTAAAGAGTGATGAGGTTAGAAAGGATATATCTAAACTCTACAGCACAAGATACAACAAGCTCTTGAGATTATAATAAATTTTCATATGCATCTACAAATTCAAAGAGCAAAACACAGTTTCAGAAAAATAGACCAACTCGTTATTTGTTGGTGGATTGAGACTAAGGGGTGTGTGTGTGCTTGTGCTGTTTTACAGCCTAATGGAGAAAATGGATAGCATTCTTTGAGAATGTAAATACATCTGACAAACAAATTCTTACTGTAGCTCAAAGAACTATTTGGTAGGAACATAAATTCACAGGGGAAAGAAACTGGAAGAGAAGAAAGGAAAGTGCACTGGCGGAGTGGAGTTGCTTTAAATGTATTTTGTAGATTATTGGGAGATTTTATAAATACTCCAGAGAAGTGTTTCTCATTCTTCAAAACCTGGCCATAAAATGGAGAATGGGAAGCACTGTTTCTGAAATTCTAATTTCTATACGTGTTTAAGTACACACTAGCCAGAGTGCCAGATTCTGGACAGCTGTTATGTGTATATACCCTCTAGATCAGGGGTTGACTTGACTGTAGTTTGTTGGTCAATAAATTTGGCCTGAGGCCTGTGTCTGTGTGGCTTTAAAACCTAGAACCATTTTTTTTTTGTAGTGAAGCACCTGAAATCTACATTTTAGCAAATTTCCAGTATGAATTATAATCATCATGCTATATGTTAGATCTTACACAACTGCAACTTTGTACCTTTTGGCCAACGTCTCCCTATTTCTCCTACCTTCCCTCCCTGGTAACCACTGTTTTAGTCTGTTCTCTATGTATTCAGAACTTTTTTCAGATTCTGCGTGTGAGATCATTCAGTATTTTTCTTTTTGTGTCTTATTTTACTTAGCTGAATGTCCTCCAAGTTCAACCATGTTGTCACAAGTGGCAGAATCTCCTTTTATTGAGGCTAAATAATATTTCTATTTCCCATAATGTTTCCATAATGTCTATAAATTTGCATTTCCACCAACAGTGTATCCAGGGTTCAGGGTTCCCTTTTCTCCACAACCTTGCCAACACTTGTTGTTATCTTTTTGATAATAGATGTCCTCAAGGGCCTATATAAAACAAAAGGAATAAGAAAAATATGTGATAGAGTCATGGGCAATCTGCAAAGCCTAAAATTCCTACTCTCCAATCCTTTATAGAAAGAAAGTTTGCTAACCCCTGATCCAGACGGTCATCAGGCAGCAGGGAAATAACAGCACCTGTGGAAAAGCACTGTGTGGTGACACAGTCTTGGCTTTGGTGTCAGGCAGATTCAACTTCAAGCCTTCGCTCAGTCACCTAATAGTTGTGTGAACTTGGGAATAGTATTTTATATCTTACTCAAATGGTCCTGGTGGTTTAATTCAAAGCTAGAGTGTAAAGAACTTAGCTGTGACCACTATTATCATGGACTGTCCATGCTTATTTCATCCTCTGAGACCGAATGGTTCTGAGACTTGGCGTAGAAAGCTATAAGCAGTGGCAGCCAAAGAAGAGGAATTATTTGAGCAGTGAGATGTGACAGGATATATATTCTCAACTGTCCAAAACTTGGCTGAATGCAATTCAACATACAGTCCTAAAGAAACCTGTCTAGACCTTCCCTGGCTGCTGCTGATTCCTCGACTACATTTAGAAGTCCATACTCAAAGTTATTCACCTTCATTCTGAGCGGAGCGGGAGAGTTAGAAGTTACCAAGGCAAACAGAAAATAAAAGTGCCTTGGCAGTGGATCTTTGCCAGAAACAATATACAGTGTGGTAAATCATTATGTTGTTTCAAGATGGCTGTATATTAATACAGGGAGTTTAGAAAATCTGGAAAAAAAAGAGAACTATATAAAATAAAATGCAATGTGTTAAGCATGGGATTTAACTACTATAAATGCTTTTTTCCTGGAAGGACTATTCTCCCTTTTTAGGAGAACTTTGATTTTTTTCAGAAAAGTCATTATTGTATATTTATGTGGAAATCAAATGTTTTTCTTTCAAGAACAAGGTTCTGACCTCCCAAGAAAAAAACAAAGTATCTTCTAAATGCTGTGATGACTTTGTTTTGCTTTTGTTTTGATCTCTGGTATCTCTGTTAATATCTATGACCTTGTATGTTACTGTGTTTTATGTTTTGTTTGCTTTCTCTTTTATCATTTCTCTGACAGCAATTATAGACATCACCGATTGTGAAATACAATGTCCTAAAATTTATCAAATGGTCTTATAAATTTATCTTTGATTCCCTTAGTAGAGATCTCAAGGAAAAACAAAAAGCCCTGAGAAATACTTCCAAGATTTTTTTTTAATCTGCTACTAGTGTAAGCAAGGCTGAAATAGCTCACTCTTGCTTCTGTGTATCCATTTGAAGCACCTGTCTGTGGATCACAGATAATTATACAACTCTTTATCCCCCCTCTTTTTTTTTTTAACTGATAGTGCCTTGCTTTAGGATCTACTTTTTGACACTCCTTACATTTCCCCCTTATCACTATGGCAATATATGAAATTTGTTCCATTTGGATAAGAACAGCTCACATTTCATCAGGAAAAATTTCAATGTTTCCACCATAGAAGAAGAGGCAAGAGAGAGAATGCCCTAAAGTAAAATTATGCATAGTTATGAGAAATTCATCTTTTAAAAAAGATGCATTTGCAAAAAAAAGATACATTTGCTTTCAATTACTTAAACTATTTTATAAGCAACACAGTGAAACAGCTTAATTTATTTTCTTAATATTTTCAATCTTAATTTTTGTAATTTCATGGCTAAGACATTTAATGACAGAACTGTAAAGTTAATTGAATTTTTTTTTTCTATTTATCAAATTGAGTTAGGTAAGCTGCCTGGCTCCATAAATCTATTAACATTTTAAAATAACAAACAAGAAAATGTTTAAAGAAGTGAACTGTCATCATATATTTTAAACTGTTAACCATTATATCAAGCCCTTTTAAGACTTAAAATATGTGTGTAATACCCCATATTTCTAAATAACACTTTAAAATATAAACTATAAGATAATAATTAGATAGTCTAGGAATATATTTTATTAATGCTCATTTTTAAAGTGTAGATAAATTTAACACTTATTCGTGAGCCTATCATATTCTTGCTATGATGTTTTATAATACAAACCAGTGCACTGTAATTCATGAAATGAACTAGACTTTCCATACACATCTTGAAGATAAATTTTCAAAACCCTAGCAGTTAAGTATTTTCCTCTTTTATCTGTATTACAAATTTATTCGTTAATTGATATGACTCCATGATATATTTTAATTGCATTTTATAACATATAAATCTGTTTGTGTTAAGTAACATAATCCAATACAAGTAAGAATTACTGACTTGAATTTACATCGTTGACTAAGTATAGCTGTAGAGTACCAATTTTGTACATTTATAATGTTGAAGTAAACACAGAATAGGTTCTCTTTTTGTACAAGTTTTGGCCTTAAAGGAGTGGATGTAAATCACAAAACTTCATTTCAAAAGTATTGTAATGGTAAAATTTAGTGTATGCACTACCAGAATTTATTAAAATTGTCCTATATAATCAGATGATTATTGCTAGAAATTTTTATGTATAAAAATAATGTAAAAAATTTCTTCACTCTAGTAGAAAAGAAACAAAATAAGCACGAGTGAGCAGCATTCATCTTTATGATTATATAAAAACATCAGTCTTTTATACTTATGATGACAGGAGGTGAACAGTAATCATTGTAGTTGCCAGGGATTTTGAAGAGTGGGAATGATTTCAACATCATTCCAATGAATTTTCAGTTCACAGAAAAAAAATCTTTCCTTTCTTTTCTCTCCACTTACTTTTCCTTTTTAGAAATCCTGACTTGTTATAAGAATATATTTTATGCTTGGGGATTTTAGTACTATGTGTAATAACAACTTTTGACTCCCTCAGTCATTATGTGCAAAATCCACAAATGCTGCAATTATAGGAATTTAAACATAATCCCTGAAACAATCGATACATTCTTCCTTTGCTCTCCTGGCAAAACCTTTTTGCTCAATGGAAAAGTTTATTTTTACTACATTTAAGTTTGTGGTAATAACTGAGATTCATGGGCATCTTATACAGTATGCTCTGAAGCTCTGGTATCATCATGTTCTTGGTCTACTCATAAAAACAGGTTTGTAAAATTCTTGATATTAATGATGATACTAATTTAAGCATTCCTTGATTCAAAATTATGAAACTGCATTCAGAAATAGTATTTTCTACTCTCCCTGAATATTGGCGCAATGGCAATCCATTGGTCCTTGGGCTCAGTATCCCTGATGTTCACCTTCTAGGGGAAAGAACGGGGACACTGAGTATCAATCTGCTGAGTTCTTGGCATGTTCTTGATCTGCAAGTTCTTGAAAATATGTTAATGGTGCATAACACAAAAACCACTTCTAGTGTGGGAATTAGGAGCTCATTTATTTGGACTTTTTAAAAAAAATTTAAACAATTTGGAATTGTTTGCTATGATCTACTTAGCCTGGAATAATGCCCTGGATCCATTTTGGGCAAGATGCTTAACCTTACTGCAAAAGTGGATCTTCTTTATAAAATAAGCATAATAGCAACACATAACTTACAGGAAGGTTAACATGTAACATGTTAATAACATGTAATGGGAATGTAACATGTTAATAACATGTAATAGGAGTGTAACATTGTCTGGTACTAAGTAATCAGTTCACATTAGCCATGATAATAGACACTGGAAAACAGCAAAAGGCTGAACACAATAAACTTGAATGTCTTTGAATCTGTGATCTCTAACAGTTATTTTTTTGTCCTCTTCCAATTCTTTATGTATTTATTTATTTACTTAGAAAATTTTTTCTTGGGGCGCCTGGGTGGCGCAGTCGGTTAAGCGTCCGACTTCAGCCAGGTCACGATCTCGCGGTCCGTGAGTTCGAGCCCCGCATCAGGCTCTGGGCTGATGGCTCGGAGCCTGGAGCCTGTTTCCGATTCTGTGTCTCCCTCTCTCTCTGCCCCTCCCCCGTTCATGCTCTGTCTCTCTCTGTCCCAAAAATAAATAAAAAAAAAAAAAAAAAAAAAAAAAAAAACGTTGAAAATTTTTTCTTTGGCCAGGAGAAGAGAGGATTCAAAACCAGTCTTGATTTCATAGTAGCTTGTTATCCATGGTGATAGGCATGTTAGCAACAGGAAAGGTTTTTTCCAAAGGAAAACCTAAAAGTTTGACATCAGGCCTAAGAAGTTAACCCTTTATAAAAATGCTTTTGCTTATTAAGTTGCCTTACTTACTGATTTGTTTACACCAAAGACCCAGAGTACTTAAAGAAAAGAGATATAGGCCAGTGTGCCCTTCCTCATGTAAACCAAGTAGGGAGGACAAATAAATGTGTGTGTGTGTGTGTGTGTGTGTGTGTGTGTGTACATCTCAAACATATAAAAATAGTAACTAAAATTGGTATAAAGTAGATAAGATGATTTCTTGCCTCAATTTAGCTAGGAATATAAAATATATTTATGCATACAAATATGTTAAAAAATAAGTGACAGGTTAAATGCCAACTGAAGGGTATAAAAAATTGGTATAAGTTGTGGAATTAGAAAGTGATAACTTGCAGTTTTGGTATATATTTTGTAAGTATTTCATATTTGACATAATTGGTTCATGTAATTGCCCTTCCTGCTAAATATTAGAAGGTATGGTAGGCAGCTTCAAAATCTACACATGAGATTCTTGCCATTAATAAGGCCTATTTCTGCTTGTATAAGCTTTAGAGTGTGATTTTGTGTGTTATATGATATATGACACATGAGTCTGCTTGCAATTTTAGGTACTATTTCCTTAGATTTGACAGTGTTGTTCTGTTTGGAGGGAAGAGAAAAAGAGCAAAGAAGTTAAAAGTTTTTCCAATAATAAAAATCACGTTACTTCCAAAGATCTTCATAGGATATTTTTTCTATAATTTTGGCTTAATTTCTACTTGAATTTTATACAGTGTCTGATATATATATATATATATATATATATATATATATATATATATTCCTCACTTCCACAGTATTACCGATGAGCTAAATGCTATTAGAATTTATAATTCCTATAACATAATTTCATAAAATACACTCTAATTACCTTTTGTTATTACCTATTTTTGTGCCCTTTCCACATATTTTCATTCTGAACAAAACTGGTCTTGTACAAGCTTATTTGATTTTAGTTTCTAAATAAGATTTCATTAATACCATATATAAGAATTTTCCAATTCTAAGAGAATATAAATTCTTCCAGGTCTTTCAAAAAGTAATTAAATATTTATAAATGAATTTTATAAGCAGATGTTCCTTTGAAAAATAAATGTTTATTATAATTTTGATCTCATAAAAACCATGATAACTACTAAAAGATAATTATTTCTTTAAATGTTATACAAGTCTTTATAACTTCTAAAAACCAAAGTGAATAACTCTTCATCTGGAATCTCTACCATAAATTCTTGCTAGAGCTTCTATAGATACTAATATTACAATGAAAAATATGTATTTATGATAAGTGTATAGAGGAATTTCTACTTTGTCTCTTGAATCATTTTTATATAAATGATTTTTTTCTTTTCCTTTAGCCTCAGAATTAAAAAAAAAAGTAAACTGGTTTTTGAAATTGAGAGGAAAATTTAGTTTGAGTACTATAGCAATTGAGGCATAAAAACACAAAAAATGAGAAGCAGAAATAAGGAGTTCTGTTAAAAGCAGGATCCAAAAACTATTAAATAGTTTTCAGGAATGGGTGCTGTAAATAAGAATAGCTTGTAGAAGTCTTCAAAGAAAGAGAACAGTTTATTACAATTGGTTAGAGCATTTAAATCAATTGCTCGGAAAAATAAAATAATAAAACAAATTGGGCTGGACACAAAGCAAGTAGACTCAGAAATGTCAGTAGGCATTTTGTAGGGCTAGTTTTGACAAGAGACTTGGACTAAATATGCTAGTAAGATAATTGCATTGCCAGAGACAAATGGAAAAAAAAAGAGTCATTAAATTGTCAGAAGTGGCAATCTAAAATTCTAAGCTTTCTCCAGAATACATTGAGCCATTTGAATTTTGTTTACAGTGGAAACACTCATATTTTTGGCTTACTAGAAGTATTTTAAAATGGTACCCAAGAGACATTCAACCAAATAAAATTTTGATTTGTGAGAAATGTTGATATGGTAGAACAGAGTGTAAAAACTTTATCTTAATATTTTAACTTTTATTCAAACTGAAAATTTTAAGATAAAATATTCTCATTTTTTTCATTATAAGATCATATAAAATGCTTATCTTTAAAGAGAATATATTTTGCCTTGATTTTACTACTGACTTTTAAGATGTAACTATAGCCACCCTCGACACTCCCCACCCCCACAAGGGAAACTGTTGAGTGGTTATGAAAAATCCTACTAAAAATCAGTATCCCTTTTTAATTAAATAGAAAACTCATTGAGTTTAGAGAAAACATTTTTATGTGCTTCTGTCTTCTCCCTTTTATATCCTTTTTTCATACGTGGCCATATTTTTTTATGTTGCCGATGAAATTAAGCTTTTTATACCATTGTTTTGTTTCAACAGATTTACTTTATTTACAATGTTTTATTCACTCCAGTAAATTTTCCTCTGATTTTCCTGGGGTAGTCCATGCAAAGCCCCACAAACAGTGCAGTTAATATTTTCATTGGCATAAAAGGTCTTGTCTTGATGTGGGTAATCAAGGATGGAACATAAAACCCACAAAAAAATAGCTTCAGAATGTGCAGGAAAAAAAATGCTGTCAGAAGCGAACAAATATGGAGAGAGAAGAAATATTTCAAAAGAATGTTTACTTTTATGTCTGCAGCATAACAAATCAACATTGCCTGAGTAAGGTTTCTAAAGTAAACTAAATTGGAGTCCCCTACATTTCTCTTGAGTGAGGCTTTCCTTTATGGCAGGAACAGATTACTTTCTCCTTTGGTAATTCACATGTTTATGATTGGTTGTTACTGTTATTATTACTTTATCAGACATTATCAATGTTACATAGTCATTGCCTCTGCCCTTGGTCACTTTCTCTCCTCATTATTTTTAATGGTATTACACGTTCAAAAATCTAACTTCAACTCATGTTGAGCAGATAAATATTCTCTACTTTTCTCTTTTACCAGAATTATAATTGTTTATGGATCATTTAATTTCTGTGTATCCTACTAGATTCTAGGCCAAGCAAGAGCAAAGATCTTGGCTATCATCTTCACTGCCGTGTTCCCCTCTACCAGTTCCTGGCACATAGTAAGGATGTAAAATATCTGTTCAGTGAACACCAGTTGTCATATACTATGGACTGCTAATTCTTATATTAGATTGTTTTTGGTTTTACTGGAAAAAAAAAAACCACATTCTTTAGTCATAGATAGTCATAGGTTGGGTTCGTCAAGATCCAGAAAATGCTCAGGATGACTATTAAGGAGTAGTCACGGTATCAAACTTGTGGAAAGGAAGAGAGGAACATGGTTGGAGAAAGGGGAAGGTTCAGCTACAGTACAGGCCTGACAGTCTCAGCCAAATCCACAGGAAGCTCTGGAATTAAAATGGCTGTTCAGACTGAGTGCACACTGAACCCAAATGAACACCTCTTTGAATAACTCTTACCTTGATAGGTATTGGATGTGGGCTTCCCCTAGACAGGTATGCCTTTAGAAAAGGCAGATCTCTGCAGTTGGGAAAAATCCCTGAAGCCCTCAAAGCTAACTTATAGAGCCATCAGTACTTGAAAGGACGGTGCATTTGTATCTACCATAGATAGTCCATCCCTTGTACCATTCAGAATCAGATTTTCATATATTTGTTGAATACCTCCTCTTGCAGTTCTTGTTGGCCTCTCATTCTGGGGGAAACATGGGAAAAAAAGGTAAATGGGATGAAGTATATTGTGTTACCGTTAATTGCATACCACTAATACTGATTATTTATTTTCTATGTAATCCATCCTAGAGTCCCTTCATCTTCAGCCAACACTTCTGCTGATCTCAGTGGCTAACCTGGTGTTGTGACCCATAATCACAACCATGGTCAGTAAACCCTGGTCTGTAAAATCTTGCCATAATTTGGCAAAGTAGTAGCAAGAGGTACCCAAATGGAGCCACCTATGTACCAAACATATCCCTCCATGCTCCACTGTGTGACAGTGTCCCTGTATGCTGATGATCAGAGTCAAATTAACATGGCTGAGATGGTTATTCTTTAATTTGCATGTTGGTCTTTTAGCATGAAAATCCAAACTGCCCAGGTGATACCTTAAGTGTAAAATGCAGTGGGACTTCTTTGTATTTTCTGATGCAAGTATTCTCCCACTGGGAGTCAGGAGCTCTAACCACCATGCAGAACATAGAATTATGGAGATAGGGAGAAAAGATTCCATAAAGAAGACATTGGGAGTGATGGTAATAGGCCCCTCTTACTTCCAACCCCTAGTTTCCAGGCCTATGTATTCTTGAGAGAGAAAAGAAAGATATAAATGTATTTGGTTCAAGATATACACTGTGTGGGACGCCTGGGTGCCTCAGTTGGTTGAGTGTCCGACCTCAGCTCAGACCACGATCTCATAGTCTGTGGGTTCGAGCCCCGCATCAGGCTCTGTGCTGACAGCTCAGAGCCTGGAGCCTGTTTCCAATCCTGCATCTCCCTCTCTCTCTGCCCCTCCCCCAGTCTCACTTTGTCTCACTTTGTCTCACTCTGTCTCTCAAAAATAAATAAATATTAAAAAAATTAAAAAAAAAGATATACACTGTGTATTGGAGAATAGCACCCAACATTTTAAAGTACTTACTTCAAGCTGGCACTTCATCTATGTCTTCACAGCTTTCTAAAGACTACAGCATCCAAATGTGATAATAGACAATGATATTGCTTTTGACTTACTAACTTGCTTGTGTGTGTATGGTGGGGAGGCACTTTCAGAGACTTAAACTTGTCTTTACTCACTTTAATAGCATCTACCTCACAGGTCACAGAGATAATATGAGAGGCATACCAACTACCAAGTGTATTTATTCTGATTATAAATTCTGAGATCAGGGAAATAACTCCTGGCTGGATCTATTAATGCATACACTATGATCTAGACCTTATCCAGGACTCCATTTATTACCTAGCCTCCTGATGCCTGTAACCTAACAGAGGTAACATAACGATATTCGATGTTCCTGAGTATCAGTGCCAACTTAGACTGTGTGCAACCGTCCTTAAAATGTTTATTTATTTCCTGCTTCCCTATGTACAGTTGTCTGAGTAAATGGTCACAAATGTCTTTGGGGAAAGACTATAGTTGTCATTACCATATACTCATTCCAGAATGTTGGATTGTCTTTCCTGCTGGGGACCTGATGTCTCATGCAATTGATGGGGTCCACGTCCAAAAATTGGCTAAGACCTGAATATAGGACAGGGGATTTTGACTTTTTACTGAGGCAACTGCCATTGACCTTCTGAGCATTCAACCATTTTTTTAATGATTCCTTTTTGAGTACTATGCTTGTTGGATGCTGACCTAATTTACCCATATGGATCCTGTGTTTTGTCAATTTCCATAAATATCTGTGGGTCAATTCCCTTTGGCAGTCACTTCAACTTTTTCCTATCTATTCTGACAGTTAGGCGCTACAGCCTTGCCCCTCTTGTTTTGTGAATGTATCATCACCATTGCAAACATTGAAGTTAGGTCTGTAACAGTGTCTGCTGATAGAACTGGCCCACAGAGGGGAATCACCTCTGAAATTCTTAGGGATGATGGTGCTTCTCACCAATGCATGTTATATGATTTTAGTATGTGATGTACCATTAGGCCTTCCTATGAAGCATCTGGGTTTTCTAGCTGTATATAGTATATACTTTCTTGCATAAAAACTTGTCTGAGGCCTTTAATCTCTCCTTCCACCATTTAACATAGCACTTCCAACATTATGACCTCATTGAACACAAGTCATTTTTTTTCACATTTACCAGCCGTGCTAATAATGAGTTTACAACATATTGGAAGCCTTTCCAAGTATTAAATGCTGAAACTCAAGAGGATTAATCTAAATCAGTAATCATACTCTTAGTCAAATTTATGGATGGCCTCCTTTATCAAGACCTTATTGAAGTCAGTCCCCTGTATTCTTCTTCAACTACTGCTAGGACAGGATTTTAGTGCAGCATGCCTTCTACTGTGGATTCCTGTTCTTCTCATCTCAGGCTCAGCACATCTCAGGCTGAGTTTGTTGCTGCTGAGCTGTAGTTATAAGCCTAGTGACCAAAGAAGGAGGTGGAGCCAGATGCTGAAAGATTCATATGTAGTCTTGAGGTGGAGAAGCCCTCTATTGTCTTCAAGCAGAGAAATGTATTACCTTCTGACTATGAATTACCCATGATTTCTCTCAGCATTTTATTTTTTCCAGTTCTTCACTAGGTTTTAGAAGGTCATCTAATCCTATCATTATGATCACTTTTGCCTTCTCCATATTTTTCAAATATCTCATTCATTTCATGAGTTAGTACATTCCCTTCCACTATTTGATCATCCCAATTCATCACAAGATTTTTAACAATTGTACCTTTACCTTATGTTAGGGTATCTGTGTTCAACCTAACAACATAATTGGGTCCTCATTGCTAGCCTGGCACCAGATGATCCACTTTAAAATGACATCTTAGCATCTGGTTTGGGGGTTACTGCAATGAACAACTTTCACAATTCGGATTTCACATAAAGCAGACTTGAGACAGGGTTTAATGTTCAAGTTATTTTTGATGGAGAACCTTATGATCAGTACATTCAGAATGGAGGAGGAGGAAGCAGGACTGAGAAGAGAAAGAAGTTGCTCTGTAATGTGGCCTGAAAGCCTCTGCTGACTCCAGAGGGGGTGCATTTTGAGTGGTCCCATGTTAAACCAAAATGACTGGTCCTTTAAATCTTTAGCTGAATCAGTCATTAGAAGTGGGAAGGGTACTTCTGTGAAGCTAAGACAATCCTTCAAGGGGCTAATATCCAAATGTGGGCAGCACTCCCAGCAACGGCAGCAACATGTCTGTCTTTGAAGAATATCTGTTTAACATATCTGTGTGTCCAGCACAATGACTGATATTTTATCCCCAGATATAGTAGCACAATACTTATTAGTTCCTGTTTAACTATGATCTGCATTTACTTAAATTTAAAAATTCTGTTTATCTACTTATATGTCTATTTTAGAGAAATGTCTATTCAAGTCATTAACTCATTTATTTGAGTTATTTTTTGCTATTGGATTGTAGGGATTCCCTATATATTTTGGAAATTAACCCTTTAGCTAATAAATGGTTTGGAAATATTTTCTCCCATTCAATAGATTGCATTTTACTGTGTTGATTCCTTTGCCGTAAGAAGCTTTTTAGTTTGTTGCATTCCCACTTGTCCATTTTTTCTTTCATTGCTTCAATGTGTGTTTGGCTTCCTATCTATGAAATCACTGCCAAAACCAATGTCATGAAGCTTTTCCTCTATGAAATCTTTTTTTTAACAAGAAAAACAACCAGTGTTTATTGGATAGCTACTATATCAGTTATGAAATAATAGATTATTTTTTAGGTTTTATTTAATGCATATTTTTAGGGCTTTTTTAAAATATGAAATTTATTGTCAAATTGGTTTCCATGCAACACTCAGTGCTCATCCCAACAGGTGCCCTCTTCAATGCCCATCACCCACCTTCCCCTCTCCCCCACCCCCCATCAACCCTCAGTTTGTTCTCAGTTTTAAGAGTCTCTTTCGGTTTGGCTCCCTCCCTCTGTAACTTTTTTTTCTCCTTCCCCTCCCCCATGGTCTTCTGTTAAGTTTCTCAGGATCCATGTAAGTGTGAAAACATATGGTATCTGTCTTTCTCTGTATGACTTATTATGAAATCTTCTCAGAGTTTTACAGTTTGAGGTCTTAAATTTATGTCTTTAACTCATTTTAAGGTGATTTTGTATATGTGTAAGATAAGGCTCCAATTTAATATTTGCCTATGGACATCCAGTTTTCCTAGCATCATTTGTTAAAGAGACTATCTTTTTGCCATTGCGTATTCTTGGCACTGTTTCTGAAAGATCATTTGACTGTATATGTGTGACTGTGTACGTGTGATGCTCAACATCACTAATCATCAGAGAAATGAAAATCAAACCCAAAATATCACCTCACACCTGTTAGGATACCTATTATCAAAAAAAATTGCACTATTATTTGCAATATTACTGAAAATATAAACATTACCTATGAGACCATTCCTTCTTCGGATATTCACTCTTCAGGTCATTCTCCATTGGGTGTTTCAGAAAACAACTCTAGTAGGAAATGTGGTAGATACAATGCAGGAAATAAATAGGACTTGAACCTCCTATTACTTTGGTCTATGGTGAATATGGGCATTTCAGGTGGTATATTGTGATATGTTAAAGCCAGAATATTTTGACAACTGACCATAGAGAAATCCGTATTTCATAACATGAACCAAAAAACACCTTTAGGCATTTGCCTAATTATAAACCATAAACCTACAATATACAAAAATATGACTCTGCTAATTATAAAAATTATCAATTAGTTTACTATTATTAACTATATTATTACAGTAGGAATTTTGAGGTGCAAATTTAAATTTTTTGATGATTAGGGGTGACTTGGTGGCTCAGTCAGTTAAGCATCTGACTTCAGCTCAGGTCATGATCTTATGGTTCATGAGTTCCAGCCACACATCCCTGTGTGCTGACAGCTCAGAGCCTGGAGCCTGCTCTGGATTCTGTGTTTCCCTCTCTCTCTGCCCCTCCCCTGCTCATGTTCTGTCTGTCTGTCTGTCTGTCTGTCTGTCTCTCTCTCTCTCAAAAATAAACAAACATAGAAATTTTTAATACATAATTTGATGATTGGAATAAACTTCATTACTTCTCAAGTAGAGTAACAAGAATAGAATTTTCTAGAAGCAGCTGGTACCTAACATTCCATTGTGTTTCTTGATTAACTTTCAAAGTGAATTCATGAGAATCACCCTGAAAACAAGAATGTCTGACATTCCTCAGAAAAAAAAAAAAAGTATAGTAAATATCTGCAGTCTTTCTTTTTTTCTACTCAAGAACCATTTCCAAAGGAGGTGGAAAAATTGAAATAGCTTCTTCCTCATTATTCCATCCACATGGCTGGCAAATGTAATTGTTAGAAAACAGAGCTGCTTTACTCGGCTGTCCAGTAAATGCCATTTTGACCTAGAACAGATTGTTTGCTTTTTAAAAAATTTTTATGTAAATTTTTGGTTCTGGCCAACTTTTTAGTGAGAAAATCTTGGTGCTGACCGAAATGCTAGTTTTTAAATAAAATTAGCAAATATTTTGCAATGTGGAAATCAATAAGTTCACATTATTTCCCAAGACAAATATCGTTTGTTATCTTAACAAGATACTAGAATTATCATTTCTGGAGGCTTTTTAAAACGGAGTCCTTACCTGTCTACATTGTTCACTTTATAAACTAAAGCAAGCTTTTATTTTCATCCTGATGTTTGATTCTATTAAAAACTAATTTTAAGTGATTTGAGTTGATTCATTCTTTTCTGTATTGAACATACAAATTATATGGGGACAGAAGAGGTTTCCTGAGTGAATATTTAAACAAATGATTTCTTATGGAAAAAGTCATTGCTGAAGAATAAAATATATTAAAAACTGGAGTGGCAGAGTCATAGTAGAAAAACTAGTTGCTTATATATTATTTAAATAGCTGGAAAATAACATGGGATAAAGGAAAAAAAATCTTTTCAACTTCTAGGAAACTGTTAACATTTTAAATAATTAAAAATCATACAACGCTAGAATTAAAGATGGTACCTTAGTATCAAAATATTGAAGATGCATATGAGGAGACAAGGGTCTGATGAGGTTGAAGAACTGATTTCAGTGCATTTAGGTAAGTAGTTGCACATTATGGATTAAGGTTTGCCAAATTCATTACTATAGCCATGTGACCATAATGCTTTATTAAAATCCAGACATCTCCTGATTGACTTATGGAATGGCATAATGAAAACCTTCTGGTGAACTCATTCTTTCTCTAAAACAAGGGAATTATAAGGAACACAAAATCAACCATTTCAGAACTCTGGTAATTCACCAAAGCCACAGAATGAATGAAAACATCCCCTATCCAAGGTAAATTATTGAACCTCAATAAGATGGTGGGATCTGAGACTTTCTGACAACAGGCTATTCCACCAACCTTTCCTACCCAGTCCTGTGGTAGAGTAGACAAAATCTGGCAACATTGTATACAGAAGAGATTATCAACCTCTTTCAGGATGCCATTAAAAGCATCATCCCCAAAGCACAGTAAATATTTTGTCTAAACTTGCAGATTCCAGAAAATCTCTATTCTCAGGGTATAATGGTAATCTGATTTGATTCAGAGGGGAATGGAGGAGTTACCACCATGGTGTTACCAAAACAATAGCAAACTCTGGCACCATCTCAGCTGTCCAAAGCTGTGACTTTAGCTAAACATTCACTTTGCATCCACACAAATTGGATTACACTGTATGATTGTGGTTTTCAAAAATCTTAAGCCTTTATCTTGTGACTCTGCTAAATCCATACATACCAAACTACCTTATTTTCTTGATTTTATACTTGGTAACATACAAACTCTGTTTAACTTTCCAATTTCTCGGTGTGTTCAGATGGGTGCACACACACACACACACACAAAGTTACACAATCATGCTGACTGGTCTCAAATTAATGACTAAGAATCCCCACTGGGTTGGTAATGAGTCTGGGCAATCATGCCATATTTCTCTGGTCCATCAATTGAGGTGACTAATTCACATATTTCTTCTCTCATTTCCAGTCCTCTCAGCTAATGAGAGCTTCTAACTCACTGAGAAAATTGAAAGTCAGTTAATAGTCTTGACAAACTCCATTTACCATGAGTACCCACTTTCACCCACAAATTAGCCTACCCTCTATCATATTTCCAGGGATATTCTATTGTTTCCTCATCTAAGATATCTTCATGTATGCATGACATCACATTTCATGCCTAATAGATACTATAGCTCCAACAATTTCCCTTATCTCTTCTATCATCTGTGTTTCTGGTACTTCAAGGATTATTCTCATTAGTATTCAAAGATGCTATAACTTCTTACATCTTATTAAACACCTAGCAGCAGGAACCAAGGTACCATAGCAATATGTGGTTGGGTCAAGATAGAAGAGGCTCCTGGGTGGGTCCCTACCTTCAGCCTCCAGAAATGACATCAGATCACAGACCCAACAATATATCTGGTTAAAATCATTATTTGTCCACAAACTTGAACCAAGAAAACGGTCACTACTTTCTCCTAGCCAAAAAAGGGAAAATGAGCAGTGTACACAACTTCAACAATATTAAACCGGGATGCCTAAATGCATACAAATAAATTTATTGAGAAATGTTGTCAGAGACTGATGAAGATTGATTTTACCCCTGGTGGAGACTTGAAACACTAGTCAATATGGTCAGAAGTATCAAGCTGTTCAACTTTGGATGTATGAAGGAGGTTATCTAGCTCTCAGAAAGGTCATGAATAAACACAACCAAACCCCAGAAGATTAGGGGATTCTGTAGAGAATTCTGTAAGGAAGCAGTATTCTTCTGTCTAGGAAGAGGCAACTACTACTGAAGCTCAGTTTCTGGAATGAGCCTGACTACATGGCCAGGAGTCTATGTATATGAACTTAGGCCTTAGCAACTCACCAGGAATCATAATTGAATGTGTGCAGTTACTCTTTGAGTAGCAGAATACTGACTTTTCTTAAAAATTGTCTACAGATTCAACACAGTATCTGACTTCAGCAGGCTTTAGAAATGCAAATGAACCTGAATAGCCTAAACAATCCTGAAAATCCAACAAAGTACTACAATTGTTTTTAATATCATTTCTTGAAAAGACAATTCTTTCCCAAATGAACTGCCTTAACATCTCAGTTGAAACTCAATTGACTGCAAATGTAAGGGTTTATATCTGGACTCTTGATTCTGTTCCATTGATCTGTAAGCCTATATTTATGCATACACCAAGCTATTTGAAAACTTTACAGTAAGTTTTGAAATTGGGAAGTAAAAGTTCTCCACCTTTGGATGAGTGCTTGTACTTCAGGAAACATTGGTAATAAAAAGAAAAGCCATAGAATGGGAGAAATATTGGTAAATCCTATTTTAAAGGACTTACATTCAAAGTATATAAAGGGTTCTTACAGCTCAGTAATCAGAAGACAACCTAATTAAAATAAAAGTTTTCAATAGATATTTCATCAAAGATCTATAAATATCTAACATAAGAAAGTTCAACCGCAGTACTTAGGGAATTTTAAGTTAAAACCATAAGGAATTTCCACTTCATATCCAGTAGAAAGGCTATAATGGAAAAAAAAAAAAGATATCACAGTGTTGAGGATTAGAGAGATTGGAGCTTTCAAAGACTGCTGGTGGGAATATAAAACGGTACAGGCACTTCAGAAAGCAATTTGGCCATTTCTTTTTTTAATTTTTTTTTATTATTTATTTTTGAGAGAGAAGCGGGGGAGGGGGCACAAGTGGGAGAGGGGCAGAGAGAGAGGGAGACACATAATCTGAAGCAGGCTCCAGACTGTCAGCTCAGAGCCAGTTGCAGGGCTGGAAACCACGAACCCGTGAGATCATGACCTGAGCTGAAGTCGGACACTTAACCAACTGAGCCACCCAAGTGCCCCCAATTTGGCCATTTCTTAAGAGGTTAAACATAAATTTATCATACAATCTAGTAATTCTACTCTTGGTCTACTCTTGGTATCTATCCAAAAGAAACAAAAGTATATGTCCACACAAAGACTTCTACACAAATGTTCACGGTAGCATTATCCATAATAGCTAAAAAATGGAAACAATCCGGGGCGCCTGGGTGGCGCAGTCGGTTAAGCGTCCGACTTCAGCCAGGTCACGATCTCGCGGTCCGGTCCGCGAGTTCGAGCCCCGCGTCAGGCTCTGGGCTGATGGCTCGGAGCCTGGAGCCTGTTTCCGATTCTGTGTCTCCCTCTCTCTCTCTGCCCCTCCCCCGTTCATGCTCTGTCTCTCTCTGTCCCAAAAATAAAAAAAATAAAAAATAAAAAAAATAAAAAAATAAAAAAACGTTGAAAAAAAAATGGAAACAATCCAGATATCCATCACCAAAGAAAAGATAAACAATGGAATACTGTTCTGCAGTAAAATGCTAATATATGCTATGATATGAAAAAAACCTCAAATTTAGTAAAATGTGTCAGATGTAGAAGAGAACATATTGCATAATTTCACTTACATAAAATTTCCAGAAATGGCAAATTTACAGAGACAGATTAGTGGTTACTTAGGCTGGGATTGAATGAAAGAGTGATTACAAATAACTATAGGGATCTTTCTGGGTACCTTGATCATCTTCTACAAAGGTGCTACACAGTGCATTATCCTGATTTTCTGATTTCTCAGTCCAAAATTTTAATATCATCTGTGGTTCTCTTCTTCTCTCATATCCAATTCATAAATTTATGAGTAACAAAAATTATTTTATGCATTAAATTCTGGAATAAAACTCTCTGTTGGAAGACTACATATAATTCAGCCATTAAGTATATAGGTCTGATTCCAGTTGCTCCTGTGGGTTTGGTTCAACCTTTACCCTCTGTGTGTTGGGTTGTGAAGGGGAGTTTAGGATGAGGTACATATTTTTTCCTTTTTTAAAATAAATGAAAATAATAAGCATACAGTGTGATGTATTGTTTAGGTCTAAAACACTGATTTAAGATTAACTGCTTTAAGTGTAAGTAAGCCATACATTACTCAGGGATCACCACAAGTATAGTCATCATCTGTCATCGTACAATGTTATCACAATATTATTGACTGTCTTCTCTGTGACTTACTTATTTCGGTGGCTTACTTTATAACTGGAAGTTTTTACCTCTCAATACCCTTTATCTATTTTATCCAGCCCTTCCCTCTGGCAAACAGCAGTTTGTTCTCTGTATTTAAGGGCCTGCTTTATTGTTGTTGCTTATTTGTTCATTTATTTTTTAGATCGCACATATGGGTGAAATCATATAGTACTCCTCTTTCTGTGTCGGACTTATTTCACTTAGCATAATATCCTGTAGGTCCATCAGTATAGTTGCAAATGACAAGATCCCATTCTCTTTTAGGACTGAATAATATTCCATTTGTGTGTATATACAACGTCTTTATCCATTCATCTAGTAACGGACACTTGGATTGCTTCCAAACCTTGACTGTTGTAAACAATACTGCAATAAAAATAGGGGTGTATATATCTTTAAAAAAACTGTTTCTGTTTTCTTTGGGTAAATACCTAGTAGTGGAATTACTGGGTTCTATGGTATTTCTAGTTTTAATTTTTTGAAGAAACTTCATACCATTTTCAACAGTGCCTATAACAACAAATATTTCCATTGACATTGCTGGAGAGTTCCTTTTTTTCCATCTGTGCCAATACTTGTTATTTCTTACTGTTTTGATTCCAGCCATTCTGATAGGTGTTAAGGTGATATCTCATTGTCATTTGTTTTGCATTTTCCTAATGATTAGTGGTGTTGAACATCTTTTCATGAGTCTGTTGTATGTTCATCTGTATGTCTTCTTTAAAAAAGGTCTATTCATGACCTCTGCCCATTCTTATTTTTTTTCTGTCCATTTTTAAATTGGATTGTTTGTGAAAGTTTTTTTTTTTGGTTGTATAAGTTTTTTTTTTTTTTAATATATTTTGGATACTAACTGCTTACTGGGCTTATCATTTACAAATATCTTCTCCCATTCAGTATGTTACCTTTTGGCTTGATTGATGGTCTCCTTCACTGTGCACAGTTTTTTTTTTCTGTTTTATTTGGGGGGGGCGTTTTGTTCACTTTTGTTTTACTGAGGCTATTGTCAAAGAAATTACTGCCTATGTTTTCTTCTATGAGTTTTATGGTTTCAGGTCTCACATTTAGGTCTTTAATCTATTTTGAGGTTATTTTTGTATATGGTATAAGAAAGTGGTCCAGTTTCATTCTTTCGCACGTAGCTGTCCTGTTTTCGCAGAACCATTTATTGAAGACTTTTTTCCCTATTGTGTATTGTTGCCTACTCTGTAATAGATTAATTGACCATAAAATTATGTGTTTATTTCTGGGCTTTCTATTATGTTCTATTGATTTGTGTGTTTATTTTTGTGCTGGTGCCATACTGTTTTGATTACTACACCTTTGTAGTATATCTTAAAATCTGGAATTTGCAATACCTCCAAATTTGTTCTTCTTTCTCAGGACAGCTTTGGCTATTCAAGATTTTTTTGTGGTTCTATATAAAATTAGCATTATTTGCTATAGCTGGGTGGAAAATGTTGTTTGTATTTTAATAGGGATTGCATTGAATCTGTAAATTGCTTTGGGTGGTTGGATATGTTAACAATATTCTTCCAATCAATGGGCAATGAATAATTGACAACTTCCATTTGTGTCAATTTCAGTTTCTTTCATCATTGTTTTCAAAGTTTCAGAGTACAGCTCTTTCACCTCCTTGGTTAATTTTATTCCTAGGTATTTTATTCTTTTTGGTGCAATTGTATATGGAATTGTCTTCTTAATTTTTATTTCTGGTACTTCTTTCTTAATGTATAGAAACCCAACCAATTTTTGTGAATTAATTTTGCATCCTGCAACTTTACTGAATTTACTATTACTTCTAAAGATTTTTGGTGGAGTCTTTAGGGTTTTCTATATATAATATATCATCTGCAGATAGAGAGACAATTTAAATTCTTCCTTACCAAAATGGATGCTTTTCATTTCTTTTCCTTGCCTGATTGCTGTGGCTAGGACTCCAAGGACTATGTTGACTAAGAGTGGCAAGATTGGACATCCTTGACTGTTCCTGATCTTATAGGAAAAGCTCTCAGTGTTTTACCATTCATCATCATTTTTCACCATTAGCTGTGGGTTTTTCATATATGGTCTTTATTATGTTGATGTATGTTACCTTTAAACTCATTTTGCTGAGAGATTTTATCATGAACAAATGTTGAATTTTGTTACATGGTTTTTCTACATCTAAATTTGTATCCTTCATTTTGTTGACATGGTTTCTCATGTTGACTGATCTGCAAATATTGACATCTTGAATCTCTAGAATAAATCCCACTTTATAGTGGTGTATGATTCTTTTAATGTGTTGTTGAATGTGATTTGCTAATATTTTCCTGGGAATTTTTGCATATGTGTTCATTAGGGAAATTGGCCTATAGCTTTTATTTTTTGTAGTCCCTCTTTAATTCCTCACCTATTTTTTGTAATAGTTTGAAAATAAGTATTAAATTTTCTTTAAATGTTTGGTAAAATTCACCTGTGAAGCCATCTGGAATTTTTGATGTCTGTAGTTTTTGATTACTGACTTAATGTCATTAGTAGCAATTGGTCTGTTAGGATTTTCTATTTTTTCCTGATTCAGTTTTAGAAGATTTATCAATTTATCAATTTCTTCTAGATTTTCAAAATTGTTGGCATATAATTTTGCATTAGCAGTCTTTTCTCATCTTTTGTATTTATTTCTGTGTCCCATTGTTACTTCTCATTTCTATTTTTATTTATTTATTTTTTATGATGAGTCTGTCTAAAGGTTATCTTTTCAAAAAACTAACTCTTGGTTTCAGTGATCTTTTGTTTTGTTTTGCTTTGTTTTTAGTGTCTATTTTATTTATGCTTTGATCTATTATTTTCTTCCTTCTCTTCACCTTGGGCTTTCTGTGTTATTCTGTTTCTAGGGCTTTTAGATGTAAGGGTAGATTGTTTATTTGAGCTTTCTCTTGTTTCTTGAGGTATTATTTTATATTGTTAAATATAAATTATAAATTTATATTTGCACCACTATAAATTTTCCCCTTAGAATGGTTTTTGCTGTGCCCCCCAATATTTGCATTATTGTGTGTATAGTTTCATTTGTCTTCATGTATTTTTTGATTTCCACTTTGGTTTTTGAATTGTTTTTGTTTTTTGTTGTTTTTGAGAGGGGAGGGAGTAGGGGAGGGAGCAGAGGGGGAGAGAAAATCTTAAACAGGATCCACACTGAGTGGGGACACAGGGCTGCATCCCATGGTCTGGGATCATGACCTGAGTCAAAATCAAGAGCCGCTCAATCGACTATGCCACCCAAGGATGATTTCCTCGTTGATTATTTCTTCTTTGGTCCATTTGTTTAGTAGCATGTTGTTTATCCTCCATACGTGTGTGTTTTTCCCAGTTTTTTTTTTTTTCATTGTGATTGATTTCTGGTTTTATACTATTGTGGTAAGAAAAGATGCATGACATGATTTCATTCTTTGTAGATTTATTGAGATTTGTGTTTGAATATGTCATCCATCCTGGAGAATGTTCTATGTGCACTTGAAAAGAATGTCTATTCTGTTGTTTTGGGTCAGAATATTCTGTATCTATCTGGCTTGTACATCTGGTCTAATGTATTCAAAGACACTGTTTTGTTATTGATTTTCTGTGTGGATGGATCTATCCATTGATGTAAGTGGGGTATTAAAGTTCCCTACTATTATCCTACTGTCAAGTTCTCCCTTTATATCTGTTAGTATTTGCTTTATTTAGGTGCTCCAAGGTTGGTGCATAGATATTTACAATTGTTATATCCTTTTATTGGATTGATAATTTTATCATTATGTAATGGCTTCTTTGTCTCTTGTTAAAGTCTTTATTTTAAATCTATTTTGTCTGATATAAGTATTTCCTCCTCCACTTTTGCTTCTATTCTCATGGAAATTAATTTTTCATATGCATAAAAAGGCATATAATATTGGGGCACCTGGGTGGTACAGTCGGTTAAGCATCTGACTGACTCTTGATCTTGGCTCAGGTCATGATCTTGCAATTCCTGAGTTCAAGCCTCACATTGCTCTGAGTTGCAGAGCCTGCTTGGGATTCTGTATCTCCTTCTCTCTGACCCTCCCCTGCTTATGCGCGCATGCTCTCTTTCTCTCTCAAAAGAAATAAACTTAAAAAAAGAGGCATATAATATTAATATGTGTAACAGTTATTAAACTATTGTCTCCCAACTTAAATCCTATCCTTTTATATTCTACTCTGAGGGGTTGGTTCTGGGAAATGCAAACCACATTTGTCCTTTACCAGCTCCCTGTTCAGCTCTGCTGGTAGGGTCTCTAGCAGGAGACTGAAAGGCTGGAGAAGGAAGACGAGATGTTTCCTGTTTGCTTTCTCCTCCTTACTCTTGTCAGCACTGTTCAAACTTAGCTGCCTCACCCCAGTCAGTAGCTGTTTGTTCCAGGAACAACAGGTGAATCAATTTTGTGGCACCAGCTGACTGCTCCCCTACTTTATCCCCGTCCCAACACACACTTAGCAGGTTGGATTACAAGTCAGACAACTTTCTACAACCATAGACACCCTGAACCAGCTGAATAGTAGTACTCTTTCTTAGACTTCTAAGTGTCAGCTCAGGACTTCTCCATGTGTTAATGTTTTAATCATTTTATTCCCTTTCATTTGTTCCCTCAACTATGTCTTTGGCTACCTGTGTGATAATTTAGTGTGCTCTTGTTGCCTTTGTTACTTAGTTAGCGATGCTTTACACCCAGTTAACTATCTTTTCATATGGAATTCATATGTAAAATAATACAGTTTCTATTCCTGAGTGGATTCTGACTGATACACCAATAGAGATAATTTCTGGGGTGTATGGGAGTAGATGTGGGCGTAGGGATAGAACCACAGCTTTCTGGTACTTAGATGCTGCTGGATTTTAGATATTGATTTACTATCTACAGCTTGGTGATATTTTGCTTGCTTTCAAATGTCTCCATTTCTTATTTTCTTTATCTGCAAAGTAATATTAAAATACCACTTCCTCACAGTGTTTTTGTACTGATTGGATGTATTAGAGTATGTTTTATATGATAATAGAGGCTCACAGATAATAAGAGTTCAATAGTTATAACCATTATCTTACAACGTTTTTTTTTAAAAGTTGGCATAATGTCATTATAAAATATTTATTTAAAAGTAAAATATCCCATATTTGAACACCAAAATTCAAATAATACCTGTTTTCTCAAAATGGGACCCTCAGTTTCTTTGTTCTCATGATAACTCATTCTTTTGTTTTTTCAGAATAGAAATCATTTGAGATTAATTATTTCGTAAGCCATTTATAACTTAGAAATCAATATCTAGTAAGGGTAACATGAGAAATAAAAATTATGGGCCATCATCACTCCTATCCATATTATTAATTCCTAAACTAAATATTAATTTATTAAATCTAGTAATATATGAAAATAGATAATGACCATTTGGGGTTTATTTCAGGATTTTGGTTTGCTTTAATATGATGAAATCAACACACAATTTACCAAATTAAAATGAATTTTGACGGGCCCCTTGGTTGCTCAGACACTCAGCTCAGATAAGCCTCTTACACTTGATTTTCGCTCAGGTCATGATCTCACAGTTCATGAGATTGGGGCCCTCTCTCCTCTCTGTCTGTCCCTCCCCTGCTCATGCTCTTTCTGTCTCTCAAAATAAATAAATAAAATAAATAAATAAAAATTAATTTTGAAAAGTCATGGTCATCTCAAATAATATCCAAAAAAAGGTGATAAAATGCTATATTAATTTATATAAGTGGACATTTATGATAAAATCTAATTAGAAAATTAGGAATGGTAGGAAACATCTTTAATCTGATAAAGTGTACCTATGGAAAACTTATAGTAAATATACTAAACTATGGAATATTGTAAAGATAGATTATATACCTGATTTGGAGGTAGGAAAATATTTCTTTTAAAAGATGTCAAACACAATCCTAAATTAAGATAGATTCATTGGAATATTTAAAATCAAGAACTTCTAACAAAAATACCATTAAAAGAGTAAAATGGAAGCTACGTCTAGGGACTTCTAGATGTGTTGGGTTTTGTTGTTGCTAAAAATCTGGTGATTACATGAGTATTTGTGATAATCCACTGAGATATGTATTTATTGTGTTATTCATTTAATATTTACTGAGCAGTTAAAAAATAAAACTCTCACCTTTATGTAAGACACAAGGAAGCCATTTTAACAAGGATTTTAGAAGAGATGGGTACTGGAGAGGGGAAGTTACCTAAGCCTTTATTCAGGGTGCCAAAGAAGAATTTAAAATATCCTAGGCTCATGGGCAGTGGCCCTATTCAACAGCCTCTCTTAATTCATATTTTAAACATTTAATCATAATCAGAGTCAGTGTACTTTATTAATTTTATCCTTATTTGTTTTCTGTTTATATTTTTAAAATCTGTTTACAGTATAAGGTTTTTTTCTGTCATTTGGGAAGTTCTGGAAGCAGAGGATAGGGGTCCCAAAGCATGAGAAAATATATATTTCATTCTGACACTTATAGGTAAACTAGAAAATCATTTGAAAGTGAAACTATGGAAAAAGTAGCAGAAAATACAATATTTGAGAAAAGAAAACATAAATAGATGTATGCATATGTTATACAATAGGCATAAAATTACATAATCAGGGGCACCTGGTTAGCTCAGTCAGTTAAGCATATGACTCTCATTTCGGCTCAGGTTACAATCTCATGATTGGTGAGTTCAAGCCCGCCATTTGACTCTGTGCTGACAGTGTGGAGCCTGCTTTGGATTCTCTGTCTCCCTCCCTTCTCTCTATGCCTCTCCCCCACTCACAGTCTCTCTCCCTCCCTTTCTCTCTCTGTCTCTTTCTCAAAAATAAATAAATATTTTAAAATTTATATAATCATCATTTATATATAGCCAAAATTAATGATGATATTTTTAATGAAACTAATGTATTAAATGTGTTATCTTAAATTAATAATATTAGCCAGTTCATTTCTGACAAGTTATAGAATCTTAAGTAGAAAATTTAAAACCACTGATCAATATAGAATTCATTGTGTAAAAGTGGAAGTTATTTTAACAATATATAATTATTTCTATATTCTTTGGATAAAATATGAGCAGCAATTTCTAGTGGGCTGTCTATTTTCTCTAACTCACTGTGAATGTGAGTATATAAACCAAGGTTTCAAAAGATCAGTAACCTCCTTACTACAAGTGTATTTTCTAACAAAAACAGCAACAAAAAGACCACAGTCATTAAACCTCATCAGAAATGGGTGACCAAAGTTTACCATTAACCAAAGATTTACAGCTGAAGAATTTAAAAATACAGAGAAGTTATTAAGTTACGTTTGTTTTAAAGCTGAAAGCTTCTTTTTAGATATATAAGGGTAATACTTCCTATCAATCAAATCTAATCTTCCTATTCATGAGGATTTCGCAAAGGGAGAAAAGACTGAGGAAAGTAAGTTTTCAAGGCAGTAGGTCCTTCATAGCTGGAAGGCAGGTTGGGAAAAATTGATCAGAGCATAAAACTGTGCTGAGAGCTCTCTTAAAATCCCAGATTTTGTTATGTTGATGGGCCAAAAGTCTTGTAAGCAGGAAGAAATAGAAGAGAGTTGGAAGAGAAATTCTTGCTTAGTGCCTTTTTAAGTTGTGGGTTTTCCAAGTCATTAAAATAGCTTTATTTATTTAGATATAATTGATATATAATAAATTGCATACTTTTAAAGTTTGTAATTTGATAGGCTTTGACACGTGTATACAACATGTGAAATAATGAACATAATCAGTATAATGACAATGTCCATCTACCCCAGAAGGTTTTGTGTGCTGCATTGTAATCCATTCTTCCCACTTATCCCCATCCCCAAGATGTACCCCCAGTTTTCAGACAGTCACTGTTTTATTGTCTACAGATAGGATCTGATTTTTCAGAACTTTATTTCAATGATATAACAAAATAAATTTTTCTTCAACATGATTATATTGAGATTAATCCATTTTATTGTGGATAGCAATAGTTCATTACATTTTATTGCTGAGTAGTATTCCATTGAATGGAAATATTACAATTTATTTACTCACCTGTTGAGAGAAACCATTTCCAGTTTTATGCTGAGCACCTTTTCATTAGAGCTTTGTCATCTGTATATCTTTGATGAAATGTAAGTTCAATTTTTTTGCTCATGTTATTTTTTTAATGTTTATGTATTTTGACAGAAAGAGAGCATGCAAGTGAATGGGGAAGGGGCAGAGAGAGGGGGGAGAGGACATCCCAAGCAGGCTCTGCACTGTCAACACAGAGCCCTATGCGGGGCTCGATCTCACAAACTGTGAGATCACGACCTGAAAAAGTCTTCCATCAATTACATGATTTACAAATATTTTCTCTCATTCTGTGACTTATCTTTTTATTCTCTTAACAATATCTTTTGAAGTTATTGATTTCTGATAAAGGCTGTATGCACACTTGAAAATAGTACATGTTCTGTTATTGGAAAGAGTATTCTGAAAATTTAAACAAATCAAGTTATTGATAGTACTGTTACCTATACCTTACTGAATTTCTGCCTGTTTGTTCTATCAATTACTGAGAGAAGGACGATGAAATCTCTAATAATGTGGGGTTTTTTTTCTTCTTTTTTACTGTAATTTTGGCTTTAGGGATTTTGGTACTTTGCCAGGTTCATTAAAGGTTAGGATTATGTCTTCCAGCTAAATTGGCCTCTTTATAACAATGAAATAATCTTATTTATCTTTGATAGTTTCTTCGTTTTGAAACCTAACTTGTTAGGTTAACTTAATATTAGGTTTAACCGAGTATTAATATAACCACTCTTGCTTTATTCTGTATACTATTAACACAGTCTTTTCCCATTCTTTTACTTATAATCTGCCTTTATATTTGAAGTTGACATTCTTAGGCAACATTTAGTTGGGTCTTATATGTTGACATAATCCAGTGGTCTCTGCTTTTATAATTTGGGTGCTTATGCCATATATATTTAATGTAGTTTTATATGGTTGGATTTAATTCTGCCATCTTTCTGTATGTTTTTAATTTGTTCCATTTCAAAGATATTTGATATTTCATGATGATATACTTTATAACAGTATACTTCCACTTCTCACTTGTTGTCCTTTGCACTGTTATCATTTGCATTTTACTTCTGCATAGATAATAAACCCCATACTGTGTTGTTTTTATTTTTGCCAAAATAGTCAATTATCTTTTGAAGATATCTAAAAATAATAACAAGACACACACACACACATATATATACACACACACACACACACGTGGGTCTTATTTTATATATATATATATATATATATATATATATATATATATATGTAACGAGATGTAACGATATCTGGTGTTCTTCCTCTTCATTCCTGTCTGTAGACTCACATTTTTTTGATATAATTTTCCTTGTTCTTGACGCTATATCTTCAGCATTTTTGATAGTATCGGGTTAATAGTCATAAATCCCTTCAGATTTGTGTAGTTTTTATTCCTGTGTTTTCCAGTGTGCCATTCTTTATTCTATAATGATTAATTTGTTGTTAGTTTCATCAGTGAACTTTTTATCTCAGACATTGTTGTTTTTATCTCTCCAAATTTGATTTGGGTATTTTGAAAATATCTTTCATGTCTCATTTATCATGTTTCATCTTTTCTCTGAGTTCTTGAAAATGTTGAATATAGTTACAATAACTGCTTTAATGTTCTTTTCTACTAAGTCTATCATCTGTGTCATTTGGGAAGTAGTTTAATTAAGTAGTAAATGTACCTGCTGCTTTGCATGCTGGTAAATTTCTTTGGCTATTACCATTTTTAATTGGGGTATAATTCATAAAGCAAACAATTCTTCTTTTTAAAGTGTTCAATTCAGTGACATTTAGTCTATCCACAGTGTTGTGCAAGTACCAACTCTTTCTAGTTTCAAAACATTTACATCACCTTTACCCATTTAACAGTCCATCTCCATTCCCTCTCCCTCTAACTCCTGGCAACCACTAATCTGTTTCCCCTGTTCTTTTTTGTTGAAGTATAGTTGACACACAATGTTACATTAGTTTCAGATATTTAACAGTGATTTGACAAGTCTATGCATTATGCTAGGCTCACAACAGTATAGCTTTCACCTATCGCAATTCAATACTATTATAATATCACTGATCATAGTTCCTATGCTATACCTTTTATCCCCGTGACTTATTCATTCCAGGACAGAATGCATGCATCTCCCAATTGCCTTCACCTATTTTGCCCATCACCTAACCCTTCTCCCCTCTGGCAGCTATCAGTTTGTTCTCTGTATTTATGGGTCTTTTTCTACTTTTTGTTTATTTGTTTTTTCTTAGATTCCACATATACGTGAAATTATATTGTAATTGTTTTTCTCTACCTTATTTCCCTTAACATAATATCCTCTAGGTCTAGCCTTGTTGTTACGAATATACCAGGTTTTTTTGTTTTTGTTTTTGTTTTATAGAATGTAAGATATTGTTAAATGTACCTAATTGGGTACTGAGGTTTTTGTTTTTTGTTTTTGTTTTTTGTATTTTTATAAAGATCCTTGAGCTTTATATATGTGCAAACTCAGTTTTCTTATTTTGGTTATCGCATTGAGTCTTTTTTATGCAACACTAGAGCTTTACTAAGTCTAAGGTAATTTTTCCTCATGACTGAGGCAAAATTCCTCTGACTAGCCATGGCCTATGAGTTATGATATATTCTATTCTGGCTTTTATTATTTTGGTAGTTCTTTTCTTTGACTCAGGTAGTTTCTTCATATATATGTGATGGCTGACTAGTACTCGGCTGAATATTACAGTGGGACCTTCTAAAGATCTCTGGAATGCTCTCCCTATGTAGCTGTCTATTCTCTTATTCTCTGTGCACTCTAGTTGCCTGGTCTTTCCAGAATCTCAACTCTGTCTGCTTGTGTCAGGAAACCTCAGAACACTGGAAATCTTACCCATGCCACCAGTTGGGACAATTGCAGGTCTTATATAATTTGTTTTCTGTCTTTCAAGGATCGCTGTCTTTCACTGCCTATGTTGTCCTTATTCTTATATAAGATGTATCCAATTCTTATATAAGAATTAACAGTGGCCATTTTCTAACTCCTACCTGACATTTTAAGTTCTTCCATGTGGGAGGGTTAATCTGGGCCTTGTAACTCCAACTTAATCTGAAGAGTAGAATTTCTGGGTAGGTCCCCAGTCTAATTCTTTATTCACCTTTAAAAATGAAACATTCAAATAGAAAAAGTAAGGCCATGTTAATCTCACTATCAGAGACAAGTTAGCATCAAAGCATTTATAAATAATGCTGTATTATTAACTATGCATTCTTAAATATTAGACAGCATAAATATTGTCATGGGCCACATTACATGTCTCAAAAACATATATTGAGATGTTATTTTGTGTCAACACTAATTTCTGTTCATGTATGATGAAGCCACAGAGATTGTTGCTTCATCATGTAATTATTCACAATATAAAGCATGCTGGAGGGAACTATCCTATCCCCTGGTGTCATCAAACTGACTTGATAACTTCTTCATGTCAATATGCTCTTAAACAGCATCAATGATTTACCAACTGGTGAGCTTTGTTACATGAACTAAATCAGAATCTCAAGGTACATAGGCTGGAACCTTTTTATTAAAGTAAAATCAAATTAGAGACAGAAAAAAAGGCAAAATTACTTTTCAAAGTAATTTTTGAATGTGTGATTGTCAGGCTTAGTAAGCACTAAGCAAAACTACCATGAACTGTAATCATAGGTATTTCATACAATAGAGAAGAGATCTATTTAATATGTTGTATGGTTTGACAAGCTGTAAACATGTCTACCTAGACCATTAATCCCACAGTTAACAGGGTTTTACCTTTGTGTATCTTCTTGTAAATATAGAAATGTGAGTTTAGGAACAGGCAAGTAACTCATGTGCAGATGACTTCTGTGGATGTTGGGGAAAAATAAAACTGTCAAAAAGCAACTATTTTAACATCAGTTTTAAAACCATAATATGGAAAGTTATAGTATTGACTCCTAATGGTTAATTCATTTTTTATGTTTATTTATTTTTGAGAGAGAGAGAGAGTATGAGCGGGGCAGGGGCAGAGAGAGAGGGAGTCACAGAATCTGAAACAGGCTACAGGCTCCCAGCTGTCAGCACAGAGTTCCATCCGAGGCTCGAACTCACAGACCATGAGATTATGACCTCAGCTGAAGTCAGACGCTTAACCGACTGAGCCGTCCAGACGCCCCATCCTATTGATTAATTCTATAAATTCAACACATTGAAATTTTTTCTTCAAAAAAATCTATTGATGTACAACACCATGTTTATATAATCATAGTATTTCGAGGCTAGGATATTCAGCCTAAAAATCAAAAAAGAAGATGAAGGCCTGAATTTTGTAATTTGGAATTCCTGGATCCAAATTACTCAATTATACCAGTCTAAATTTATTTTCTAACCTTAAAAATGGGAAGCATAATATATACCATGGATTATTGTGAGAGAGAATGTGCAAAAGAGCATAGAACAGCACTTTCTAGAAAGCGTCTGCTGAATAAACGTATTTTCATTTTCTTTCCTTGATAGCCCTGTATTATTTAAGGTAAAGGAACGTATATATGTTTCCAAAGCCTAAAATATTTACTACAGGGGCACCTTGGTGGCTCAGTCAGTTGAGCGTCCAACTTTGGCTCAGGTTATGATCTCACACTTTGTGAGTTTGAGCCCCACGTTGGGCTTGCCGCTGTTAGCATGTGGACTGCTTCAGATCCTCTGTCCCACTCTCTCTCTGCCCCTTCTCTGCTTTCTCTCATTTAAAATATTTACTACAACACCAGCTTAGAATATGTTAAGTAGATTATTTTATGAATAAGTATATTCTGAAAGTACATTTCTAAATAAAAAAAATCATTAATAAAAATGAGATTTAAAAAGTATGTAATATCCAGCAACTTTTCTCAACTCATTATTATGGTACTCATCTTACTTAAAAAATAAACAAGTTTTATTTTTCTCCAGTAAATTTAAAATATCTAATTGTGCACACGGACATCATAAATGATGTATTATTGCAAACCATGTAATCTAAGGCCCTGTTTTAACTATAAAAGATCATGTCATGGGGCACCTGGGTGGCGCAGTCGGTTAAGCGTCCGACTTCAGCCAGGTCACGATCTCGCGGTCCGTGAGTTCGAGCCCCGCGTCAGGCTCTGGGCTGATGGCTCGGAGCCTGGAGCCTGTTTCCGATTCTGTGTCTCCCTCTCTCTCTGCCCCTCCCCCGTTCATGCTATGTCTCTCTCTGTCCCAAAAATAAATAAATAAACGTTAAAAAAATTAAAAAAAAAAAAAGATCATGTCATAAAACTTGCTTGGTACTGGGTTCCCCACTATCAACCCTAGAAAAGAATCTTTATTTACTATTTTTGAATTACAACAGATTGAAATGCTCTTCAAAGTATTTGCAAATTTAGTATGACATGTAATAAAGTACTCTACTCATGAAAGTACTGATGGACAGAAATAAATTTCAAGCCATGTGTTACCTGTTTCCTTGTTTCAAGACGCGCATTAATAAAAAATGTTAAAAGTGGTTTATAGCTTATTTAAGCCTGGATTATGCTAAAATATAAGCTCCAGAATAGCATGAATTTTTTAATTGTTTTATACACTACTATACCCAAAGCACATACAAGAATGCTGACACACAATAAATGCTCAATAAATATTTGCAAATTAATGTTAACTAGGAGATTTGGGCTTTAACATATTCCAGATATTGTATAGCTTGATCACATTCAGTAGAGTTATATTTGAGTCTCATGTTGTTCTAGTTATGTTGTATTTTTAGAAATCTCATCTTTTTTTTTTCTCAGTAATAGTCCAGAACTTCAGAACTTAGTCCAATTAAAAAGTATGTAATAGCCAGCAACTTTTCTCAACTTCTACTATTATGGTTCTTGGTACTCATTTTGCTGCAAGTTTATCTTACTTACTATTGTTATTATTACTATTACTTATCTTACTATTATGTTACTCACTTTGCTACAAGCTTATCTCTTCTACCAAATTTATCAAAAACAGAGGATCCAGGAGATGAAGCATTCTTGTATATGTGAATGTCAGGTAATGGATACTGAGAATGGTAGGTTTAAAATTTTTTGAAAACTTTTAAAAATATACTCTAGCAAATCTTTGGTAATAGGAGAAACTAATCAGCAATATTTGTGATTTGTTGCATTTTTGGTATACATTTAGTTGCAAGTAACAGAAATACAAATTGACTGAATTGAGGAAAATATGAAAGGGATCCAATACAGATACAAGTCCAAGGTGTGATGTTTAAGATTCTTTTTAAGTTGATTTATGTATTTAGAAAGAGAAACACAGCGGGAAAGGGGCAGAGAGAGAGGGAGAAGAGAGAGAATCCCAAGGAGGCTCTGAACCATCAGCACAGAGCCTGACATGGGGCTCCAGCTAACGAATCCAGAGATCATGACCTGAACCTAAACCAAGAGTAGGATGCCTAGCCGACTAAGCCACTCAGGCACACCCAAGGTGTGATGTTTACGTGACCTATGTGAACTATTGAAAACTTGGAACCACACACCTTAGGACTTGTTCTTACCTCTTTCTGCCTATCAGCAATATTTATAATTCATTTTATTAGTAAATACCCTTAAATTAATAAACAGAAAAACCCAGCGTTTGGAAACCCAAATCTAATAATCCTAGGGAGGGGCTGTTTTTTGCAGGTTGAATTACATGGATGCCTCACATCATCAATCCTCACAAGGATCTGGTGTCTGCAGAAGTGACTAGGCCAGGGTCACCTTTGGTGATGGGTTGCCTACTCTATCTTTTACCAGTGTGATCTACTGGATTGGTGACAGTGAGGAGGCCAGTGGAACAATTGTATTTAGGGCAATGACATGTATAGAAGTGGGCCAGCTCACACATAAAAGGATATGCTAGAAAACAATACTATGAAAGTATACATTTTTTAAAAATATTTTTCTCCTCCTGAGAGTACATTGAACACTTGAGTCAAAAAATTCTTCTAAGATTTGAGAGTTTAAAAAAGAGAGTAGTGATTTTGTAAAGAAAGAAAATATTTTTCCCAAATATTTTTCTTCCTGTCAAGGCACCTTTTCACTTAAAATTACTTTTATTTCCCCTTTGAACATGATGGTTTTCTCACATCATAACTAGAATATCTTTTTTTCCCCCAAACATGATATCCTTTTTTTTTTTTTTAATTTACATCCAAGTTAGTTAGCATATAGTACAACAGTAATTTCAGGAGTAGATTCCTTAATGCCCTTACCCATTTAGGCCCATCCCCCCTCCCACATCCCCTCCAATAACCCTCTGCTTGTTCTTCATATTTAAGAGTCTGTTATGTTTCGTCCCCCTCCCTGTTTTTATATTAGTTTTGCTTCCCTTCCCTTGTGTTCATCTTTCTGTGTCTTAAAGTCCTCATATGAGTGAAGTCATATGATATTTGGCTTTCTCTGACTAATTTCACTTAGCATAATACCCTCCAGTTCCATCGACGTAGTTGCAAATGGCAAGATTTCATTTTTTTTTTGATTGCCGGGTAATACTCCATTGTGTGTGTGTGTGTGTGTGTGTGTGTGTGTGTGTGTGTGTATCTATATCTATATCTATATCTATATCTATATCTATATCTATATCTATATCTTTATCTATCTACCACATCTTCTTTATCCATTCACCCATTGATGGACATTTGGGTTCTTTCCATAATTTGGCTATTATTGATAGTGCTGCTATAAACATTGGGGTGCATGTGTCCCTTTGAAACAACATACCTGTATCCCTTGGATAAATACTTAGTAGTGCAGTTGCTGGGTTGTAGGGTAGTTCTATTTTTAATTTTTTGAGGAACCTCCATACTGTTTTCCAGAGTGGCTGCACCAGTTTGCATTTCCGCCAGCAGTTCAAAACAGATCCTCTTTCTCTGCATCCTCGCCAACATCTGTTGTTGCCTGAACTGTTAATGTTAGCCATTGTGACAGGTATAAGCTGGTATCTCATTGTGGCTTTGATTCGTATTTCCCTGATGATGAGTGATGTTGAGCATTTTTTCATGTGTCGGTTAGCCATCTGGATGTCTTCTTTGGAGAAGTGTCTATTCATGTATTTTGCTCATTTCTTCACTGGATTATTTGTTTTTTTGGGTGTTGAGTTTGATAAGTTCTTTATAGATTTTGGATACTAACCCTTTATCTGATTTGTCATTTGCAAATATCTTCTCCCGTTCTGTTGGTTGCCTTTTAGTTTTGCTGACTGTTTCCTTCACTGTGCAGAACCTTTTTATTTATTTATTTTTTATTTATTATTAAAAAAAAAAATTTTAATCTTTATCTATTTTTGAGAGAGAGATAGAGCATGAGCAGGGCAGGGACAGAGAGAGGGAGACACAGAATCCGAAGCAGGCTCTAGGCCCTGAGCTGTCAGAACAGAGCCCAATGTGGACTCGAATTCACAGACTGTAGATCATGATCTGAGCTGAAGTCAGTCGCCTAACCAACTGAGCCACCCAGGCGCCCCAGAACATTTTTATTTTGATGAGGTCCCAGTAGTTCATTTTGCTTGCTGCGGGCAAGATCAAAGAGGTTTTGCCTGCTTTCTCCTTGAGGATTTTGATGGCTTCCTGTCTTACATTGAGGTCTTTCATCCATTTTGAGTTTGTTTTTGTGTCTGGTGTAAGAAAGTGGTCCACTTTCATTCTTCTGCATGTCGCTGGCCAGTTTTCCCAGCACCACTTGCTGAAGAGACTGTCTTTATTCCTTTGGATATTCTTTCCTGCTTTGTCAAAGATCACTTGGCCATATGTTTGTGGGTCCATTTCTGGGTTCTCTATTCTGTTCCATTGATCAGAGTGTCTGTTTATGTGCCACTACCATACTGTCTTGATTACAGCTTTGTGGTATAGCTTGAAGTCTGGGATTGTGATGCCTCCTGCTTTGGTTTTCTTTTTCAAGATTGCTTTGGCTATTTGGGGTCTTTTCTGGTTCCATACAAATTTTAGGATTATTTGTTCTAGTCTGCGAAGAATGCTGCTATTATTTTGATAGGGATTGCATTGAATATGTAGATTGCTTTGGGTAGTATTGACATTTTAACAATATTTGTTCTTCCTACCCAGGTGCATGGAATATTTTTCCATTTTTTTGTGTCTTCTTCAATTTCTTTCATAAGCTTTCTATAGCTTTCAGTATACAGATTTTTCACCTCTTTGGTTAGATTTATTCCTCGATAGTTTATGGTTTTTGATGCAATTGTAGATGGGATCAATTCCTTGATTTCTCTTTCTGTTGCTTCATTATTGGTGTATAGGAATGCAACAGATTTCTGCGCGTTGATTTTTATATCCTGCAACTTGGCTGAATTCATGAATGAGTTGTAGCAGTTTTTTGGTGGAATCTTTTGGGTTTTCCATATAGAGTATCATGTCATATGTGAAGAGTGAAAGTCTGACCTCCTCTTGGCCGATTTGGATGCCTTTTATTTCTTTGTGTGGTTTGATTGCAGAGGCTAAGACTTCCAATACTATATTGAAAAACAGTGGCGAGAGTGGACATCCCTGTTTTGTTCCTGACCTTAGGGGGAAAGCTCTCAGTTTTTCTCCATTGAGGATGATATTATTGTTGGGTCTTTTGTATATGGCTTTTATGATCTCGTGGTATGCTCCTTCTATCCCTATTTTCTTGAGGGTTTTTATCAAGAAAGGATGCTGTATGTTGTCAAATGCTCTCTCTACATCTGTTGAGAGGATCATATGGTTCTTGTCCTTTCTTTTATTGATGTGATGAATCACGTTAATTGTTTTGCGGATATTGAACCAGCCCTGCATCCCAGGTATAAATCTCACTTGGTCATGGTGAATATTTTTTTAACATATTGCTGTTTGGCTAATATCTTGTTGAGGATTTTGGCATCCATGTTCATCAGGGAAATTGGTCTATAATTCTCATTTTTAGTGGGGTCTTTGTCTGGTTTTGGAATCAAGGTAATGCTGGCTTCGTAGAGAGAGCTTGGAAGTTTTCCTTCCATTTCTATTTTTTGGAACAGCTTCAAGAGAATAGGTGTTAACTCTTCCTTTAATGTTTGGTAGAATTCCCCTGGAAAGCCATCTGGCCCTGGACTCTTGTTTTGGGGGAGATTTTTGATAACGAATTTGATATGTTTACTGCTTATGGGTCTGTTAAAATTTTCTATTTCTTCCTGTTTCAGTTTGGTAGTGTATATGTTTCTAGGAATTTGTTCATTTCTTCCAGATTGCCCATTTTATTGGTGTATAATTGCTCATAATATTCTCTTATTATTGTTTTTATTTCTGCTGTGTTGGTTGTGATCTCTCCGTTTTCATTCTTGATTTTATTTATTTGGGTCCTTTCCTTTTTCTTTTTGACGTAACTGGCTAGTGGTTATCAATTTTGTTAATTCTTTCAAAGAACCAGCTTCTGTTTTCATTGACCTGTTCTACTGTTTTTTTGGGCTTTAATAGCATTCATTTCTGCTCTAATCTTTATTATTTCCTGTGTCCTGCTTGTTTTTGGCTGTACTTGCTGTTCTTTTTCCAGCTTAAGGCATAAGATTAGGTTGTGTGTCTGAGATCTTTCTTCCTTCTTTAGGAAGGCCTGGATTGCTATATACTTTGCTCTTATGACCACCTTTGCTGAGTCCCAGAGGTTTTGGGTTTTGGTGTTATCATTTTCATTGGTTTCCATGAACTTTTTAATTTCCTCCTTAACTTCTTGGTTAGCTCATTCATTCTTTAGTAGGATGTTCTTTAGTCTCCAAGTATTTGTTACTTTTCCAAAATTTTTCTTGTGTTTGATTTAGAGTTTCATAGTGTTGTGGTCTGAAAATATGCATGGTATGATTTTGATCTTGTGTACTTGTTGAGGGCTGATTTGTGTCCCAGTATGGGGTCTATTCTGGAGAATGTTCCATGTGCACTGGAGAAGAATGTATATTCCACCACTTTAGGATGAAATGTTCTGATTATATCTGGTAAGTCCATCTGGTCCAGTGTGTCATTCAAAGCCATTGTTTCCTTGTTGATTTTTTGATTTGATGATCTGTCCATTGTTGTAAGTGGGGTGTTAAAGTTCCCTACTATTATAGTATTATTATCAATGAGTTTATTTATGTTTTTGATTAATTGATATATATATTTGGGTGCTGCCACATTTGGCACATAAATGTGTACAATTGTGAGGTCTTCTAGGTAGATAAGCCCTTTGATTATGATATAATTCCCTTCTTTGTCTCTTGATACAGTCTTTATTTTAAAGTCTAGATTGTCTGATATAAGTATGGCTCCTCTGGCTTTTTTTGTTGACCATTAGCACGATAGATGGTTCTCCATCCCTTCACTTCCAATCTGAAGGTGTCTTTAGGTCTAAAGTGGGTCTCTTGTAAACAGCATATACATGGATCTTGTTTTCTTATCCATTATGTTACCCTATGTCTTTTGATTGGAGCCTTTAGTCCATTGAGTAATGCTGAAAGATATGAATTTATTGCCATTATGTTACTTGTAGAGGTGGGGTTTCTGGTGGTGTTCTCCCAACTAGGATATCTTAACTGAAAGATTATTATACTTGGTGGTAGAGTCAGTAAAAGAATACTGATCTTTTTCCTAAGCAAAGGCACATGTTACTTTTTTGGCATGCAGTCTGTGTTTTTACATTAAAAAGGAAAGTCTCTTATTTACTTATTATCACAAAGAACATCTGTTGAAATTTTATTAACTATGTTTTTTAGCGATGCCCATGAGACTATTTAGAAATACCTAATTAATTCCACCTGCTGAGTTACTTTAATTCTTAGGGAAACAAAGTTATTTTTTTATATATTTGGCATAAGAAATATGTCAAATGTTTGTAGTTTCAGTTGGACCAGTCTCCTCAATCAAATGCTCTAGGTAACAGGTTATCAACATTCGACATTCCAGAAGTGACACATATACAGGTTTTATAAATTTTCCAAGGCTTTATGGACAGAAACAGGGAAGGGAGGCCATGTTCTGTATGCTTCTAAAACTCGCCTGTAACTTTCAGAAGAAAACTTGAAACAATGTATACAAAGTAGTACCACGAACACACAGATGGCAAATATATCATGTATAGAGCAGAAGGTGAGGACGTGAAAACTCTAGGGATGCAGTCCTATAAGACCTCTGACTCTAGAAGTGATACAAATAAATTTTAAGCCTGTACAGGACCAGATGTGGACTTGGCAGATTAATATGGGAGGCTCCTGTTTTTTAGACATTCAGAGCTGCCTCTTCCCTGAATTATACTCATGACTCTCATAGATTCCTCACTATAGAAGAGGGAATCCCATAACATGCCCTGAAGCTGTGCCCTAGCCCACTGCCTTCCTAAGACTTCATCCAGCTCTCTAACTAGAAATTTCTCATCTGTGCACCTCTCCCTTTTGTACTTCTAGGCCCTTATGTGGGCCCCTTAAATGGCGCCTCTTGACTCGATCATAATGAAGACTATTTAAATCCTACCCATGCTGAGAATGAAAGAATTCATCTTACCTCCCCTCCAGACATTCCTTAGATCCCTGCTATAAATTTAAAACAGGGTATGTTTTATTGCTAAAATTAATCTTAAACACAGTCAAATTTGTTTCTGTCTTTTAAGTAAATGTGGGGTTGTGGGAAAATAACAAGTGTATGTATCCACAGAGAATGTATTTGGTTAAAAGTATATGGATTTTCATGTCAGCGCAAATTTTATTGAAGAGAGTTTCTTTATTTACCCTATAAAAGTCAGATGAGTTGTAAGTTTAGATAGAAGTAAATTCTGTGGAAAAGACAATGAATTACTGAAATGAACAATTATTACACAAAATCACATTAGGCCATACCATGAATGCAATGCCGCCTAATATAGGTCAAATACAGTTCAATATTTTAATCAACTGATTGGGAAGTAAAGAGAAACATGCTGATTATCTTAGGTGAGAAATCGTGGAGGAAATTTTAAGTTCTTGGGTAGATAGGATTATGATACCATGCTGTCTTGAAATTAGAATTGTCCTTTCATGAATAAAATGAGACTTCACTAAAGGAAAGAAAAAAGTCATGAAATAAATGACAAGCAAGTCTATGTTTAAGAATAACTATTGTATTGGGCGCCTGGGTGGCGCAGTCGGTTAAGCGTCCGACTTCAGCCAGGTCACGATCTCGCGGTCCGTGAGTTCGAGCCCCGCGTCAGGCTCTGGGCCGATGGCTCGGAGCCTGGAGCCTGTTTCCGATTCTGTGTCTCCCTCTCTCTCTGCCCCTCCCCCGTTCGTGCTCTGTCTCTCTCTGTCCCAAAAATAAAAAAAAAAAAAAAAAAAAAGAATAACTATTGTATCTTTTCTCCCATGTTCTCTCTCTGGCCATACCACACTTGAAAGAAAGTATTGAATTTCATTTCATACATACTACTCAGAAAAAAATATGTAAAAGGATTATAAATTTAGGAAGATACTTATAGAAAATATTTAAAAGGTGTAATATCTGATGAAAATAAAGCCTATGTAACATAACTTCGGAGGTGGGTTTATGTTAAACAGCAGAAACTTTTCTTTGTAAGTATTAGGACATTAGGGTTGAAAAGAATATAACCTGGAATACTCCTGGATATATAACCTGGAATAACCCGGAAAAGAATAACCTGGAAAAGACATATCCAGGTTACAGTGAAGAAGAGAAAGTGCCAATCTTGAAGCTAAGCCCATTAGACTGATTTTATCTCAGCCTGGTATATTTTTGCTCAAAATAAATTTCAAAGAGCGGTGCCTGGCTGGCTCAGTCAGTACAGCATGTGACTCTTGATCTCAGGGTTGTAAGATCCAGCCCCATGTTGGGCTTAGAGCTTACTTTAAAGTAAAATAAAAAATTTAAAAAAAATGAAGATTGAGGAGTGGTAGGAGTCATGGGAAATACTTCTGGGAGTGTGAGCTTTTTGTGTCATATAATGGACTATGTCTTTTCACAAGATTGGTAATGTTTTTGTTAACTAGACCTAGAGAATCCATCTTTTAAGTTGTCTTTTAAAGATAGGGAAACAAGGTCACATATTTTGTTTAGTGACAGACTTGAACCCCATTTATAAATAAAAACACACTCAGGAAGAGTAAATACCTGGTGTATATATTTTAAAAATCTTAGTTGATAACACACGTGGTTTGATGGTAGGAAGGTACCATAACATATTCATTAGTGATATTCTGATAGTTTATGTTTGTTTAAGAGAACATTATTTACACAGAGGGGGAACTTGATTCATTCACTTAAATCTTCCATATTTGTGTACGTTAAGGAAACATAAGATACAGCTCTTGAGGGAGGTTAAAAGACTGGAATAGAGAGAATAGAAAGGACTGCTTGATTATCAAAACTTCATCCAGCATAAACATTCAGTAGGTATCGCTACCTAAAATCTTGTCACCTTCTCAAAGCAAAACTTTATTCTTTAGACCTAATTCCACTGGAATTTTTAATATATAATAACCATGCACACATCTATAGTACTTAACATGTTGAGTATCATAAGATTTTACAGGGGCGCCTGGGTGGCTCAGTCAGTTAAGCGGCTGACTTCAACTCAGGTCATGATCTCACGGTCCGTGAGTTCGAGCCCTGTGTTGGCTCTGTGCTGACAGTTCAGAGCCTGGAGCCTGTTTCAGATTCTGTGTCTCCCTCTCTCTGACCCTCCGCCGTTCATGCTCTGTCTCTCTCTGTCTCAAAAATAAATAAATGTTAAAAAAATTAAAAAAAAAGATTTTACAGGAGGAAAATCACAAATTTTATCATATTTAATTTTAAAAATTTCCAAATGCCATCACCATTTACACAATCCTGTTTTTAAGAGGAAAACGATACCTTAATTTTCTGATAGTATACTGCCTGCTGTGAAAAATGTTCCCAAGAGCTAAAAGGTACACTAACAAAGTGTGCAAACTTTTTGTCAAACTAAGGGATTATTCTGTGTTACAATAAGAATAGCAAATGTGTTTTACAAAGGCTAAAATCTTTATTTGCAAGCAATTAAAAATTGGATGTCTATAGTTTATCTATTTGTTTTCTTTGGAAGCAAGACTGACTAGGTCATAGCTCTACTGGGAAGTCACCTGCACTCATCACTGAAATTGTCAAAAAAGCAATGTGTATGAAATATGCTAAAACAACACAGCAAAATTCAAGGAAACAAGGTGAGAAATACCTCTAATGTGGGACAATAAAAATTTGGACTTTAATCATTTCATCAAAGAAAACACTTCATATTCTTTAGATTATGATTTCAACAAGATTTGTGTGGGAGAGGGCAGTAAGAATGGTACCAAAATAATATACTAAACAACAAAGATATCTTTATTTTTTTAATATTTATTTATTTTTGAGAGAGAGAGAGAGAGTGCGTGAAAGAGAGAGAGAGAGAGAGAGAGAGAGAGAGAGATAGCAGAAGCAGGGGAGGGGCAGAGAGAGAGGGAGACACAGAATCCAAGGCAGGCTCCAGGCTCTGAGCTGTCAGCACAGAGCCCGATGCGGGGCTCGAACCCACGAACCGCGAGATCATGACCTGAGCTGCAGCTGTACACTTAAACAAGTGAGCCACTCAGGTGTCCCTAAAGATATGTTTCAATAGGTGAATGGGTAAATAAATTATGTTACATCCAGACAATGGAATATTATTCAACACTAAAAAGGAATATTCCATCAAGCCATGAGAGAGTATCAAGAAACCTAAACTGCATATTGTTAAGTGAAGGAAGCCAATCTGAAAAGCTACACACTGTCTGAATTCAACTATTGTCCATTTTGGAAAAGGCAAGACTATCGACACACTAAGTGTATCACATGTTGCCAGGGTTTAGGATAAATAGAGAACAGAGGGAGGCTGTGACACTATTCTGTGTGATACTATAATGGTAAAGAGAAGTCATTTTGCATTTATGTAAACCCATAGAATGTACAGCACCAAGAGTGAGCCCTAGGGTAAACTATTGACTTTGGGTGATGATGATTTGTCAGTGTAGGTATATTGGTTTTAGCAAATGTACCACTCTGGTGTGGGGTGTTGATATTTGGGGAGGCTGTAGGTGCGGGGTAGGTGGTTATATGGGAACCCTTTGTACTTTTTGCTCCATTATTCTGTGAGCCAAAAACATCTCTAAGAAAAGTCTGTATTAAACAAAACAGGGGAGCCTGGGTGGCTCAGTCAGTTAAGTGTCTGACTCTTGATTTCAGCTCAGGTCCTGAACTCAGGGTCATGAAATCAAGCTCTGTATTGGCCTCCATGCTGGGTGTGGAACCTGCTTAGGATTCTCCTCCCTCCCCTACTCATGCTTGCTCTCTCTCTTTCTCTCTCTAAAAAAAATTAAGGGGCGCCTGGGTGACTCAGTCAGTTAAGCATCCGATTTCAGCTCAGGTCATAATCTCATGGTCCGTGAGTTCGAGCCCCGCGTCGGGCTCTGTGCTGACAGCTCAGAGCCTGGAGCCTGTGATGGATTCTGTGTCTCCCTCTCTCTCTGACCCTCCCCATTCATGCTCTGTCTCTTTCTGTCTCAAAAAAAATTAATGAACGTTAAAAAAAATCAAAAATTTAAAATAGAAACATATATTTATATATGCTATGTTTATATATGGATATGCATATATATATATATGTATATTTCACAGTAGTATGTTTCACCTTCACATGCTAAGATGTTTTGTGGGGAAAGAACAAAGTAGCATGTGATAGGGCACTTTATGACTTAAGTTTTGGTGGTTTTGTGGGGCTTTTGACTTTATTCAACTGGGAGCAATGACACCCAATCTTCAAATGTTTCTTACCAAAAGTAATAGCTGTTTTGCACTAAGACGCAAGACTAGACATTAATAGAGGACATGAAAACTTGATCTAAATGGAAGTGGCTTTTTGAGGGAGCACCCCAGATACTTCATCTTAATACTTTCAAATTTACTTTCCTGAGATCAAACACTACATATTAACAGTGTACTAAATATTGACGTGTAATATGAACAATTAATCAAATGCTTTTTAAGTCTTAGAATTGGGTGACCTTAGAATAATGTAATCATATATCAGTGAACAAATCAGTATTATTAGCTGTATATGTAGTGAAATGGTCCTCAACTAGAAATCAGACTATCATCAACAACAGAGAAAATGTGGAATATTATACATTAACAAGAGTAAATAGCCCAAAACTATATGAAACAATATAGATAATTCTTACAAGCAGAGTGAAAGAAGGCACACCAAAAGAGTATATAATATGGTTACATTTTTTAAAAGTACAAAAAAATTAGATATCAGGGTATCATATCTAATCAGGTTTCCCTTGAGGGTGGGGTCTTCACTGGAAAGGGGTATAAAAAAGTTTCTGGGGGTATTGATAATGTTCTGTTTCTCAACCATGGAACATGTAGCAAGCAGTGTCTACTCTGAATTCTTACAGCCCGCACAAAGAGAGGAGGCTAACATATATGAAAACATATATATTGTTGTGGAATATATTGTGGAAGATACCACTGAGATCTTAGATAAGAAATGTTGGAAGAGGTTGGACTTGAAATATGCATTAAAGTATAAGTTTCGACTGTTCTGGTCTTAGCCTAAAGATGTGACAATTTGAAGATCTTCATTATAGTCCCTCTGGGGTATTAAAAGCAATAGTGCCAACAATTAGCCTGTAAGACAATTCTCACTTGTAAGACATACTACTAATTAAGTTTTCAGTTGTTATTTAGTATCTTTCCTGCGGTGTAGCTTAGTTTGTGTGGTACTAATGAAGTCAAAGTTTAATAATGATAGAATTACTGACTATTTTTATCTCAAACACATTTGCTATGTTACCTGATAGCTAAATTGATGCATCTTTTCAATGGCCAACAACAACAAAAATGACTTCAGGGGGAATTATGAGATGCTATCTATACATTCCTTCTGAAATTCATTTGGGCTGAGAAGGAGTGGTATCATTTTTATGTATAAACAACAGTATTTGTAAGTATTTTTTTCCATATCTATGCCTCTCTTCCATTTTACATTCTAGTCTCTTTAAGAGTAAAGATTTATTCTAGTAGTTTTACAGTATTATCTGCTCAATCAAGACAATACTAACAAAAAAGAATTAGCAAAGGGACATTGTCCACATTCATTTAATGTGTAAGCCCTTAATTACACTTTACATCTTGTTTTGGCTTACCTAAACTAGAGATATGGGGGAATTTTGTTAATGTTTCTTTATTTTTGAGAGAAACACAGAGTAGAAGTGGGAGAGGGGCAAAGAGAGAGTGGGAGACACAGAATCTGAAGCAGACTCCAGGCTCTGAGCTTTCAGCACAGAGCCCGACACAGGGCTTGAACCCATGAACCGTGAGATCATGACCTGAGCTAAAGTTGGACGCTTAACCAACTGAGCCACCCACGCATGCGATGTGGGGAATGTTAACTGCTTATTCCCAGTGACTTTTTCTGGGCCAATATATCCACCTGCCTGTTTAATCTTCCAGAGCTTTCACTGAACTCTTTGATCATCCCTTATCTTCTGCCCTACTTGGAACAATGTTCGAGCAACTCATTCACTTCATTTCCTGATTTACACAGATGCACATGGAGATATTCAAAATCATAATTAACAAAGTTGCTTTATACCTACACACAAATGAACATATTCTACAAGCTAAAGAAAATCATATTTGTATATAGTAAAATTGCTTAGCTAAATAAATTAAAGTAACTAAGCATCTAAGTATGTAGTTAAGAGTGAGCAATAACAATTATAATAAACTACTATTGAAGTGTTAATCTTGTATCTCAGAGCTATGTGCCAAAAAATGGAAATTAGAAAAATGGATAATAGCATCTGGAGTTCTCCCAGGAACTCCCATGTTCACGAAATTATATGAACCGTGTCCTTGTGAAATTATCACCAAACTTTTTAGTAAATAAATGAAATTGGTGAAACTAATACTATTGGGAAATTATGCCAAATAACATCAGAGTTATCTATTTTTCTACAGACATACTAATGTTAAAGATGGGAGAAGGGGATTAAAATAAATTCCATCCTGGAAAGGGAAAGCATTCTTTGAAAAGGATCCACCATTCAAGATAATGTTTTTTTGGTTTTTTTTAATGTAAGAGCAATGTTATTCAAGGTAGATTATCAGCTATATTCTTACCTTGATTTTAACATATAAAAAGCTGAAAGAGCTGTAAAGGTTTACCAAGTTTTGTATAGACGCCCTGTGACTGAACCTTGGCAACCTTCTGGAAGACCTCTTTGTCCATGCACACGGTGCACAACTTCATGAGTCCCTGTATTCGTTTCTTGGGGCTGCTGCAACAAAGTGTCACAAACTGAGTGGTTTGAACAACAGACATTTATTTTCTCACGGTTCTGGAGTCAGAAGTCCAAGATCAGTGTGTGTCATGGTTGGTTCCTTCTGAGGACTCTGAGAAAGAAGCTGTTGCATTTCTCTTTCCTAGCTTCCGGTGGTTGTGGCAATCTTTGGCCTTCCCCGTCTTCTGTTCATCACTCCAGCCCTACCTTCATCTTCACACGGTGTTCTTTCTGTGGTTAGGTCTATCTCAAAATCTCCCACTTTTATAAGGATAGTAGTCATATTGGATTTGGGGTCTGCCCTATTCCACTGTGACCTCATTAAGTAATTATATCTGCAGTGACTCTTTTTCCAAATGGGGTTACATTCTGAGGGACTGGGAGTTCATTTTAATATTTGCATTGGGGGGGATACAACTTAACCAATAGTACCCATTCACAGAAACTGTATCTGTGTGGTAGCTTATATCTAGGATCTTATGGCACAATGCTAATCAAAATGTGAATGATAAAAAAGTCATGGCACTGTGAATTAATTTTTTTCTTAGCAGGAAGAACTCATGCTCAGGCTCCTTCAAATGTGATAGTAACACTAACTTGCAGAAATACATATCATGGGTACTCAGAGTCAGAATATCTGTATTTGAGTATTAGTGGGAACATTTACAAAATAAGTGACTTTGAAAAAGATAATTTTGTATTAAATTGTCTTTATTAGAATATACATACAATATAATACATATTATATTATATTATTAGAATATATATTAGAATATATAATATACATAATATATAATCCACCCAAACTTTAAGTAAAATTTGAAGACTTGTGATAGTTTGTCTAAAATCATCAAAATAATGCTGTAGAACATCCTCAGCATTCTAAAAAGTAACCTCATGCTTTTCTGCAATCAATCCCCTTTCCTCAATCCTCTGGACCCTGGAATCTAGTGATTTGCCTTCTATGACTATACTTTTTCATTTCCTGGAAATTCACGTAAATGTGTACATAAAACATGTGCTTACTCCACGGCTTCTTTGATCTAGGGTAAGCTCGTATTATTAACCCATGTTGCTGAATGTATCAGTAGTTGATTTGTTTTAATAATGCACAGCATTTCATAATACAGGTTGATTACAATTTATATATTCTTAAATTCTCATGAGGTGATAGATGTTTGGGTTATTTTTAACCTCCAGTTGGAGGTTATTATGGATAAAGCAACCATGAATACTTGGGTGCATATTTTTGTATTTAATTTTTGTTTTCTCCTTAGTAAACACCTAGGAATAAGATTATCAGTCATTTGACCAATATGTACTTAACTTTTTAAAAAAGTCAGTTTTTCTAATTGTGTTATTGTAATATTTGTTATATTCAATATATCATTGTGATTTCAATCTGCATTTCATTAATGATCAATGATATATTTCATCTTAATATGAGCTTATTGGTCATTTGCGTATTTGATAAAGTATCTTCTCAAATTATAAGCCTATTTCTTGATTTGGGTGGTTTAGGGTGTGTGTGTGTGTGTGTGTGTGTGTGTGTGTATTTGTAGGTTTATATCTAGATTCAGGATACAACTCCTTTATCATAAGAGATTTTGCAAATATTTTCTTATAGTCAAAAATTTACTAGTTTATTTACTCAACAGTATCTTCCGAGGAGGATATGTTTATGAAGTTGAATTTGTCAGGTTTATTTTCTTTTATGATTTTTTGTCTTTTTTGTGTACAGTTTAAAAACTTTACTAGGTCATCTCATATTTTCTATTACAGTTTTATAATTCTACAGATTTTTATGTTGCAATAAGGGCTATGGTCCATTTCAAGTTAATTTTTGAACATGGTGTTAGGGAAATATTGAGTCTTTTGATTCATGAGCACTGGATGTCTCTCTGTGTATTTAAGTCTACATTACTTCTTTTAAGTAATATTTTGCATTTTTCCATGTGCATGTCTTGCACATATTTTGTTAAATTTATCCCAAAGTATTTTATATTTTGATACAATTGTGATGCTGTTGTAAATGCTAAAGTGGTCTTTTTCAATATCAAATGGTATGCTGCTGTTATGTGGAATTGATTTTTAATATTGGCCTTCCATTTTGCAATCCTGCTAAATTCACTTACTAGTTCTAGTCACATTTTTGTAGATTCTCTTGTATTATTTAAAGAGTCCATTATGCTGTTAGCAAATAAAAAGTTTTCCAGGAGCACCTGGGTGACTCAGTCTGTTAAGTGTCCAACTCTTGATTTCAGCTCAGGTCATGATCTCATGGTCATGATGGAGCCCTGTGTGGGGCTCTGTGCTAGGCTTGGAACCTGCTTGAAATTCTCTCTCTCTGACTCCCTCTGCCCCTCCCTGGCTTATGTTCTCTCTGCCCCCATTCCCTCCAAAAAAGCCAAAAGATAAGAAAAAAGGTTTCCAGTGTAGATCTGTTTTAATTCATTTTCTTGTATTACTATGGTTAAGATGGTGGTTAAGGCCTCTAGTATCATTTTGAATGGAAGTGGTGTGAATAGACCTTACATTTTTCTCAAATATAATGGCAAATCATTCATGTTTTTAACATTAAGTATTATGTTGGGTATAGATTTATTATAGATGTACTTCACCAGATTGAGGAAAGTATCTCCTTTCTTCTTTTCAATAAGTTTTTATCAAAACTAAGTGCTGGGAGGGGCGCCTGGGTGGCTCAGTCATTTAAGCGTCTGACATGATTTCAGCTCAGGTCATGATCTCTTAGTTTGTGAGTTTGAGCCCTGCATCAGGCTCTGCACTGGTAGCACTGAGTTTGCTTAGGATTCTCTCTCCCTCCCTCTCTGCCCCTCCCTGATTAGTGGACACATGTACTCTGTCTCTCTAAATAAATAAATAAATAAATAAATAAATAAATAAATAAATAAATAATGAGTGCAGGATTTTCTCAAATGGATATATTGAAATGATTTCTTCTTTCTTCTAGATATCATGAATTGAATTGATTTTATTTTTTTTTTACCTGTCATCCTTTAAAACTTCTAGTATAATAAGACGTGTAATGTTAGTTTCAGGTGAACAATATAATGCTTTAGTGATTCTATACATTACTGAGTACTTATCACGGTAAGTGGATTTTTAATCCCCTTCCCCTATTTTACTCATCCCCTACCACCTCCCCTCTGTGACCATCAGTTCTCTATATTTAGGAGTCTGGTTTTTGTTTGTATCTTTTCCTGTTCATTTATTTTATTTCTTAAATTCCACAAGTAAATGAAGTCATTTGGTTTTTGTTTTCTGGCTTATTTCACTTAGAATTATACTCTCTAGCTCCATCCATGTTATTGAAAATGGCAAGATTTCATTCTTTTTATGGCTGAGTAAATATTCCATTATAATATATGTATATATATGAATATAGGAATATTTGTATATACACATACATATATATCATTTCATTTTCTATTTTGTTACTATTAAAATTTGACTCTTTATCTCTCCCTCACCCCTGCTAGAAAAAGGGTCTTGCAATATCTTTTCCCAAATAGATGCAATAACAGGTTCCGGGGATTCCATGTCATATTCTTCCTAAATTAAGAGCTCAGGCTCTTCTGGGATGCAAGTCAGTAGGCCTGCGGAGCCAGGAGTGGAATGGTACACAGCAGAGCAAATCCCAAGGCAACTGATCAGTGACCTGCCATGGCTACCTGGTTAGAGTAGAACTCATGCTGCCCCAGGCCTCAGAGCATCTGGATAAGTCCATGATGAGAGGCCCAGGGCTTCATAAGCAGCCTCCTGATCATCACCAGAAAGCTGTGTTCTCAGTGCTTGAACAGGAACAAGAGTCAGTGTGGCTTCTACCATGTAGGAAGGAGCCAAAATGGCTGAGCCCAGAGCAAGGCATAAACTTATGGAAGGAAGGCCTGGACTGGGGAGGGCGAGACAGGCCCTTGGAGTACCAGAGGTCTATATACATCACATCTTCTTTATCCACTTGTCAGAGGACACTTGGGTTGCTTCCACATCTTAGCTATTATAAATTATGTGGCAATAAATATATAGACGCATGTATCTTTTCAAAGTAGTGTTTTTGTATTCTTTGGGTAAATAGCCATTATTGGTATTACTGGATCATATGGTAATTCTATTTTAATTTTATAAGAAACCTCAATACTGTTGTCCACAGTGGCTGCCCCAGTTTGAACTTCCACCAACAGTGCACAAGGGTTCCTTTTTCTCCACATCTTTGCCAACACTTGCTGTTTTTGTTTTTGTTTTTGTTTTTAACCATTCTGACAGGTTTGAGGGAATATCTCAATATCAGGGTTCTGATTTGCATTTCCATGATGATGAACGATGTTGAGCATCTTTTCATGTGTCTGTTGCCCATGTGTATGTCTTCAGTGGAGAAATGTTCATGTCTTCTGTCCATTTTTAATTTGATTCTTATTATTTCTGAGGATGTTAAGATGTATACATTCTTTCTATATTTTGGGTACCAACTGTTTATCAGGTATGTAATTTGCTAATATCTTCTCCCATTCAGTATGTTGTCTTTTAGTTTTATTGATTGCTTCCTTTGCTTTTTAGAAACTTTTTATTTTTTTATAATACCAATAGTTTTGCTTTTTGCATCCCTTGCATCAGGAGACATATTTGAAAAATGTTACCATGACCAATGTCAGAGAAATTATTCTCTGTGCTCTCTTTTAGGATTTTTTTTTTGTGATATCTAGTCTTATATTTAGATCTCTAATCTATTTTGGGTTTATTAATTTTTTTAATTTTTTTAATTTTTTAATTTTTTTATTTTTGAGACAAAGACAGAGCATGAGCAGGGGGAGGGGCTGAGACATAGGGAGACACAGAATCTGAAGCAGGCTCCAGGCTCTGATCTGTCAGCACAGAGCCCGATGCAGGGCTCGAACTCACAGACTGTGAGATTATGACCTGAGCTGAAGTCGGACACTGAACCGACTGAGCCACCCAGGTGCCCCTATTTTGGGTTTATTTTTGTGTGTGGTATAAGAAAGTGTTTCACTTTCATTATTTTCACATAGCTATCCACTTATCCCAAACACCATTTGTTGAAGAGATTGCCTTTTTCTTAAAAAATTTTTTTACATTTATTTTTGAGAGACAGAGCACCAGTGGGGGAGGGGCAGAGAGAGAAGGAGACAGAATCCAAAGCAGGCTCCAGGCTCCAAGCTGCCAGCACAGAGCCTGACATGGGACTCTAACTCACAAACCACGAGATCATGACCTGAGCCAAAGTTGGACGCTTTGAGCCACCCAGTTGCCCCAAGATTGTCTTTTTCTACTTGTATATTCTTGCCTTCTTTGTTGAAGATTAAATTACTTAAATTTGTAGGTTTATTTCTGTGCTCTCTTCGGTTCTATTGACCTATGTGTCTTTTTTTGTGCCAGTACCCTCCTGTTTTGATTACTACAGCTTTGTAGCGTATCTTGAAATCTGGAATTGTGATATTTCAAGTTTTTTTTTTCTTTTTCAAGATTTCTTTTGCTATTTGGGATCATTTATGGTTCCCTACCAATTTTAAGATTATTTGTTCTAGTTCTGTGAAAAATGCTGTTGGTATTTTGATTGTGAATGCTTTGGGTAGTATGGAAATTTGGCAACATTTATTCTACCAATAAATGGTCATGGAATATCTTTCCATTTGTGTCATCTTCAATTTTTCTCATCAATGTTTTATGGGTTTCAGAGTGCAAGTCTATCACCTCCTTAGTTAAGTTTACTCTAAGGTATTTCTTTTTTTCTGGGGGTGGGGACAGCAATTGTAAATGGAATTGCTTTCTTGTCTATCTGCTACTTCATTAGTAATATGTAGAAATGCAACAGAATTCTGTATGTTGATTTTCTGTCCTATAACCTTACTGAATTCAGTCATCAATTCTGTAGTTTTTGGGGGTGAGTCTTTAGGGTTTTCTGTATATAATATCATGTCACTTGCAAATAGTGACAGTTTTACTTTTTCCTTAACAATTTGGATGCCTTTTATTTCTATTTCTTGTCTGATTGCTGTGGCTAGTACTTCCAATACTATGTTGAATAAAAGTGGTGAGAATGGACATCCTTCCCTCATTCATGATATTGGGAGGAAAGTGCTCAGTTTTTCACTACTAAGTATGATGTTAGCTGTGGCTTTTTCATATATGGCCTTTATTATGTTGAGGTATATTCCTTCTAAACCTCCTTTGTTGAAATTTTTATCATAAATGAATGTATTACTGTGCAAATGCTATTTCTCTGTCTATTGAAATGACCATATGGTTTTTATCCTTTCTCTTGTTGATGTGATGTATCCCATTGATTGATTTGTGAATATTGAACAACACTTGCACCTCAGGAATAAATCCCATTTGATTGTGGTGAATGATTTTTTAAAGTATATTGTTGGATTTGGTTTTCTAATATTATGTTGATAGATTTTACATCTATGTTTATCAAGATTTACATAGATTTTACATCTATGTTTATCAAGAATATTGGTCTGTAGTTGTGTGTGTGTGTGTGTGTGTGTGTGTGTGTGTGTGTGTGTGTGTGTATGTGTGTGTGTGTTGTGGTGCTTTTATCTCATTTTGGTATCAGAGTAATATGGGCCTCTTAGAATGAATTTGGAGGCTTTCCTTCCTCTTCTATTTTTTGGAAGAGTTTGAGAACAGATATTAACTGCTCTTTAAATGTTTTGTAGAATTCACCTATGAAGCCATCTGGTCCTAGACTTTTGTTTTTTGGGAGATTTTAATTACTGATTCAACTTCATAGCTGGAAAATGTTCCAATTTTCTATTTTTTTAAAAAAAATGACATGTATTTATTTTTGAGAGGCAGAGAGACACACAGTGTGAGTGGGGGAGGGGCAGATAGAGAAGGAGACACAGAATCCAAATCAGGCTCCATGCTCTGAGCCGGCTGTCAGCACAAAGCCAACTAGGGGCTCGAACTCAGGAACCGTGAGATCATGATGTGAGCGGAAGTCAGACACTTAACTGACTGAGCCACCCAGGCACCCCTCAAATTTTCTATTTCTTACTGAATCGGTTTGGGGAATTTATGTTTCTAGGAATTTATCACTTTCTTCTAGTTTGTCCAGGTTGTTGGCATATAATTGTGTTTATAATCTCTTATAATCTTTTGTATTTCTGTGATGTGGATTATTCTTTTTCCTCTTATATTTGTAATTATGTTTGAGTCTTTTTTAAAAAAATTTTGGGTTACTGGGTGGCTTAGTCAGTTGGGTGTCCGACTTTGGCTCAGGTCATGATCTCACAGTCCATGAGTTCGAGCCCTGCATCAGGCTCTGTGCCTACAGCTCAGAGCCTGGAGCCTGCTTCAGATTCTGTGTCTCCCTCTATCTCTGCCCTTTCCCTGCTCATGCCCTGTCTCTGTCTCAAAAACAAATAAAAAAAAAACATTAAAAAAAACTTAGATTCACCAAGTTAACCTTTGTGATTCTATTAATTTTTTTTAACGTTTATTCATTTTTAAGAGAGAGAAAACAGAGTGTGAACGGGAGAGGGGCAGAGAGAGAGGGAGACAGAATCCAAAGTAGGCTCCAGGCTCTGAGCTGTCAGCACAGAGCCTGATGTGGGGCTCAAAATCACTGACCATGAGATTATGACCTCAGCTGAAGTTGGACACTCAATCGACTGAGCCATCCAGGCCACCTATTGAGTCTTTTTTATGAGTCTGCCTAAAGGTTTATCAATTTTGTCAATATTTTCCATGAACTAGCTCCTTGTTTTATTGATCTGTTCTAGAGTTTTTGCCAACTCTTTATTGTTTCCTTGCTTCCACTGGTATGGGGTTTTGTTCTTTTTTTCTGCCCCTATATCCTTTAGGTCTAAGGTTCGGTTGTCCATTTGAGAATTTTCTTCTTGAAGTAGGATCATGTTGCTGTAAACTTCCGTCTTACAACAGATTTGCTGCATCCCAAAGATTTCGGAACATTGTGTTTTCATTTTCATTTGTCTCCATGATTTTTTTTTCTTTTTTTTATTTCTTGGTTGACTTATTCATTGTTTGGTAGCACTGTTATTTAATTTCCATGTTTTTACGTTCTTTCCAGATTTCTTCTTGTGGTTGATTTCTAGTTCCATAGTGTTTTGGTTTGAAAAGATACATGGTATGATTTCAAACTTTTTGGCATGTTGATACTTGGTTTTGGCCAATATGTGATCCATGCAAAAAAATGTTCCATGTGCACTTGAAAAGAATGTGTATACTGCTGTTTTGGAATGAAATGTTCTGGATCTATCTGTTAGATCCATCAGGGCCAATGTGGTATTCAAAACCAGTATTTCCTTATTAATTTTCTATCTATGATATATCTATTGATATAAGTTGCGTGTTAAAGTCCCCTACTATTATTGATTACCATTGATTACTTCCTTTTTGTTATTAACCACTTTATGTACTTCATGGTCCAATGTTGGGTGCATAAATATTTGCCATTTTTACGTCCCCTTGTTTGGATTGTTCCCTTTATCATTATGCAGTGTCGTTTGTCTCTTGTTACAGTTTTCATTTTAAATTCTATATTGTTTGAAGTAAGAATTGCTATCCGATCTTTTTTCTCTTGCATTTGCATGGTAAATATTTTCCCATGCCTTAACTTTCAATCTACACGTCTTTAGGGCAAAAGTGATTCTGCTATAGGCAGCATATAGTTGGGTCTTGCTTTTTATTTATTTCATCAAACTGTGGCTTGAACAGTCTCTTTACATTCAAAGTAATTATTGATAGGTATGTATTTATTGCCATTTTCTTACCTATTTTATGGTTGTTTTGTAGTTCTTCATTGTTCATTTCTCTCCTGCTCTCTTCTCTCACTTACTTGGCTTACTTTAGTGATATACTTGGATTCCTTTCTCTTAATATTTTGTATATCTACTACCATTTTTTATTTGTAGTTTCCATTAGTTTTATATATAATATCTTATGCATATAGCAGTCTATATTAAGTTGTCACTTAAGTTTTAACCAATTCTAAAAGCACTGTATTTTTACTCTCTGCCTCCCCCAAGGTTTTAGGTATATTGTGTCATACTTTTCATCTTTTGCATGTGTGAATGTGTGCAAATACCTTGACTTATTTTTATAGATATACTTAAATATGCTGCTTCAGTGCTTCCTACTTTTCGTACTCCCACTTATGCTCTTTCCACTAAGGGTGGCCCCTTTAACATTTCTTGTAAGGCTCCTTTCATGGTAATGAATTTCTTTAACTTTTGTTTGTCTGGCAAACTCTAAACCTTGTTACACAGTGTATTCTTCATTGCACACTTTTTGTCTTCTTTCTGTAGTCTGAATTTATCATGCCACACCCTTCTGTCCTGCAAAGTTTCTGCTGAAAAATCAGCTGAGAGCCTTGTGGGGTTTCCCTTGTATGTAGCAGTTTTCTGTTCTCTTGTTGCTTTTAAAATATGCTGTCTCTACTTTTTGCATTTAACTATTATGAGTCTTGGTGTGGACCTCCTTGGGTTGACTTTGTTGGGTGCTGTCTGTGCCTTCTGGTCCTGGATGTCTCTTTCCTTTCCAGGTTTGGGAAGTTTTCAGCTTACTTCTTCAAAAAGATTTTCTGCCCTCTTCTCTCACTTTTCCTTCCAGGATCTCTATAATGCAAATATTCTTACACTTAATGTTGTGTCTGAGTCCCCAAATCTAGTTCCACTTTTTATTATTTGTTTTTCTCTCTCTTTTTCAGCTTGATTGTGTTCCATTTGTCTGTCCCCCAGGTCGCTCATTTTTTTTTTTCTGCTTCCTCTAGTCTATCACTCCCTCTAGTGTAGTTTTAATTTCAGTTATTGAGTTATTCCTCTCTGTTTGGTTCTCTTTTGTTTTCTGTCTCTTTTTTGAGGGTCTCACTGAGATCCTCCACTCTTTTCTCCAGTCCAGTGAGTATCTTTATGACTGTTACTTAAATTCTCTATCAGGCATATTACTTATCTCATTTCTTCTAGGTCTCTTGCTGTGATTTTGTCCTGTTCTTTCATTTGGGACATATTTCTCTGTCTCTTCATTTTGTCTCACTGTGTCTTTTTCTATGTGATAGAAAAGTCAGCTATGTCTTCTGCTCTTGAAAGTAGTGGCCTTATGAAAAGAAGTCCTGTATTGCCCTGCAGTGCAGTGTCCCCTGTTCACCAGAATCTGGCACTTCAGTATGTCTCTTGTGTGTCTTGCTTGTTCCCTCATGTTGTGGTTGAGCCACATTTGCCTGTTGTAGGCAGTGTTTGGCCCCTGAGTCCCTCCTCTCACAGGAACTCCATGGGTCTTATTAGCTCCAGACCATGTCTCTACCATTCCTATCCTTTTAGGTATAGACTCTTCTCTACATTTCAGTGTGGAGTCTGTTCTTCCAGTAAGGCCATTTTCTGGGTTATTTACACTGATGTGGGTGTTATCTAGTTGTTCCCATGGGACAAGGTAAGCTTAGGATTCCCTACTTTGTGATCATCCCCAGAAGTCCCCTCTTGAAACATCTATGTTTATAACATGGAAATATACCTAGAGGGGAAAAAATGAACTACTTATTCATATGACATGTATGACTGTCAAAAAATTTTGCTGGCTATTTAAAAAGACAAAACTGGCAAACGTTTAGCAAGACCTAGCAAGAAAAAAGATAGCCTGAAATAAAATTAGAATAAAAAAGAGGAGACATTACAATGAATACCCCCAAAATATAAAGGATTATAAGACACTACTAGAAACAACTGTGTGCCAACAAACTGGACAACGTAGAAGAAATGGATAAATTCCTAGTAATATATTTCTTTGTTCCAAGACTGAATCATGAAGAAATAAAAAAAAAATCTGAATAGACTGGCTACTAGTAAGGAGATTAAATCAGTAACCAAAGTTTCCCAACAAGAAAAGGAGTCTAGGACCAGATGACTTCACTAGTGAATTCTACCAAACATTGAAAAAATAATTAAGTCCAATCCTTTTCAAACCCCCCCCCCACCAAAAAAAAAAGAATAAAAAGAGGTAAGAACACTTCCAACCTCACTTTATGAGGCCAAGATTACCCTAATATCAAAACTAGACAATGATGTCGAAGAAAAAAAAATTACAGGCCAATATCACCAATGAATATACATGCAAAAATCCTCAACAAAATATTAGCAAACTGAATTCAACAGTACACTAAAAGGATCACATACGATCATCAAGTGGGTTTATTCTGGGGAGCAAGGATGGTTGACACCTGAAAATCAATCAGTATGATATACCACATTAAATAATAAAGGATTGAGGCACCTGGATGGCTCAGTCAGTTAAACGTCCAACTCTTGGTTTCCGCTCAGGTCATGATCTCATGGTCTTGTAAGTTTAAGCCTCTCATTGGGCTCCATGCTGACCATGAGGAGCCTGCTGGGATTTTTTTCTCTTTCCCTCTCTCTCTGCCCCTCCCCCACTTGTGCTATCTCTGCCTCTCTCAAAATAAATAAGCTTTAAATTTAAAAAAATGAAGGGTAAAAATTATATGATCATCTCAATAGATGCAGAGGAAGCATTGGCAAAATTCAATATCCATTTATGATAAAAGTCTCAACAAAGTAGGTATAGAGGGAACATACCTACCAAAAGCCATATATGACAATCCCACAGCTGATACCATACTCACTGTTGAAAAGCTGAGTGCTTTTCCTCTAAGATGTGAAACAAGACAAGGATGCCCACTCTTGTCAGTTGTTTTTTTTTTTTTTTCAACATAGTATTGGAACAATTATACATGAAAAATGAAAGATATCCAAATAGAAAAGGAAATAATATCATCACCACTTGCAGATGACATGACATTATATATAAAAAAATTCCTAAAGATTCCACCAAAAAACTATTAGAATAAACAAATCCAGTAAAGTTGCAAGATACAAAATCAATATACAAAATCTGGTATGTTTCTTTAGACTAATTGCAGACCTGCAGAAAGAGAAATTAAGAAAAGAGCCCCATTTACAGCAGTATCAAAAAGAATAAAATACCTAGCAATAAATTTAACCAAGGAAGTGGAAGACATGTACACTGAAAACTATGACATTTATGCAAGAAACTGAAGGGACACAAATAAATGGAAATATTCGGTGGTCATGGATTATAAGCATTAATACTGTTAAAAGTGTCCATACTACCCAAAGGAATCCATGGTTTCAGTGCAATCCCTTTCGAAGCCTCAGTGCCATGTTTCGACATAAATAGAAGAATTCTAAAATTTGTATGGAACCAAAAAAAACCCCTGATATAATTGTTTTATGAAATTTAGACAATTGTTTTACAAAATTACAAACTGAATATGGAATAGGTGGTGAATATATATATATATTGATATATATATATCAATATATCAATATATTGATATATATATATCAATATATATATATAAATATATCAATATCAATATATTGAATATATATTGAATATATATATATATATATTCAACACCTATTCCATATTCAGTTTGTAATTTCGTAAAACAATTGTCTCCTTCAAATACCTGGACTTTGCACATGCACGTCCCTCCTCCAGCATTCGCTGAAAGTTGTCCACTGCATCTGACCAGTCCACGCCTACACCTCCATGTACTGTCTGGCCAAATACATGTGTCTCCTCTGTGAAACCCCTCCTGACCTTATTCCTTTATGTAAGAACTGACCATTCCCACAGAGGTGTCATATATTCTCATAACCTATGTGACTATTCAGTGCACTTATTTTTCTGCATGCTTCTTTTCTTCTATTGTCTATTTGAGGGTAGGGTCTATGTTTTATTAGTCTTTGCTTTTCCAATATTTGCCATAATTCCTCCCTCAGAGTAGACACTCACTAAATGCTTATTAATAGAACAGGTAAGTTAATCTGTCAGTTAACAGTGTCTGACACTTTCATATTTCATTCTTACAACTACATCTTAAGTAGATATTATATCAATTTTGTAAAGACAACCTCAAAGCTGAAAAAAAATTAACATGAGTGTCTTGATCTAAATCATTGTTCTTTCTACTACATGCTGCTACCTAAATCAGTGAATGACCCTGTTGTCCTTTTTAAAATTTGCTCAAATTGTTTTCAATTATAAAGCCAATTTTCCTCAACAAAGGGAAAAAATAAAGGACAAGGGGCTCAGGAATGTGTAGGGCAAGGGGCTTCTCTGGCATCTGACTCAGCTTTGTTTCAGGCTAGGCTACAGGGCATTTATTCTTTGTGGGACGTGGTGTCTACAGAGAAGCTGAGAGGGTTTCCTATCCTCCAATCGTCTGGTGAACATACTTTAAGAGATTTCACTATAAGCATTTTTAAGTTTATTTACTTGTTTTGAGATTGAGAGAAAGAGAGCAAGCATGTGGGATGGGTTGAGGGAGAGGGAGCTGACTCCACACTGTCAGCACAGAGCCCAATGTGGGGCTCAAACTTGAACTGTGAGATCATGACCTGAGCCACAACCAAGAGTCTGATGCTTAACCAACTGAGCCACCCAGGCACCCCTCACTGTGAACATTTGTTTTCAATTAGGTCCCCCAAATCCCTACAGCTCATTTGTTTTAGTCCGATTCTAGCAAGGCCTTTACAATCCATTTAATATCTTTTTGATAATTTTATTCTTTTATTACAGAAATAGAAAGAGCTCTCTTTTCTACCTTATTTAAATATTTATTTTCATTAAAGCCAAAGTAATGTCAGACAGCCAAACCCTTGGTTATTCCTTTCCAATTCTGGCTTTTTATTCCCCTTTACTCAAGAAAGAGATAAATCATGCCATGGAACTACCTCAGACAGCTTTACTACATAATCATTCACTGTTTGGTTTCTCCTTACACTGTCTGAAACTATGTCTTTGAATACTGTTTGACAAGTTATGTTTATACAATTTTCTAGACATTTTTGTTAGGAATATTTTAGAAAATTAAAATATTATTCAACTGCACTGTGTCCCCTTTAAATCGTGTATCCATACTTCGTGCACCCCCACCAATCCACACATACACACAAATAATTTTTCAGCTTAGACCTTTGCCTTCAGCATTACAGTTCCCCATAGATTACTGTCTAATTTCACAGACTGTTAAACCGCACATTCAATCCTGCATACCTTTAGCTAAATAGAAACCAGTGGTATCTAATAATTAGAGACTGAAGGGCCTCAACCCCAACATTGATTACTTTTCTTATTATTTCCCTCAGCATGTGAAAGTGTTTGGTTTGTTTCCGATAGAAATAAATTTGATTTTCTGATAGAAAGTATAACCCTCTTCCCTTTATGAGAAATAACCCCTGTCCATTCCTACATGTTGTTTGGCATGTGCCCAAATGAGACAGAAACTTTACTTATAGTCAAGATCTTTTATTTAAACTTTCATAGTTTTCCCATGTTATAGGAGCTGACATTGATCTAGTGTACTCTTGTTGTTTCCTTACTATTGCTGCAAAAGAAAATCATAACCTGAATGGCCAGGAGTCTTTAAAACTATCCATACTTAAGATCTTCACATACTGGTGGTATTGTAAGCCTTTGAATCATTCCAAACAAATAATTCTAAATGAACAATGTTTAGCAATGGGAGGAGGAGACTGATGATGAAGACAAGCAGGATTCACTCATCTGATGTGAAATAGTGTAAGTTACCCGATGGGACCAGAGCAGGAGATTTCTGCCGTCAGGTTCACTGGGTACCATTTTGAGAAAAAAAAAAATACAATTCATTCCAAGTTATGGAGCCATTTTTCCCAGAATTTTTTGAGCCATTTTTACTTTAGTGTTTTGTCAATGTCAAAAATGAAAATTAAAACAAGAAAGTGAGTAAAGGATTAGGATTACAAACAAAGCAAAAGCAAACCATGTTCGCTATCTCAGGAGACAGGCAGCCAAAATGGATGTAGTGGTATACATAGTGAGGCAGAAATGAAGGAAGGCAAAAATTGTCATATTCAGAAGGTGAGGAGATGCTAGTGAGATCAAATCTATAGATGACGAAAGAGAGAACTGGACACCTGTCTCCAGATATGGACTTTAAGGGAAGCGATGCATAGACACATACATGGGCTTGTAAGGATCTGAGAGAGGGGAGTTAGGGGTTCCTTGAGGGAGGAACAGTTGAGAGTATAAAAAGAGTAAGACAGGAGAGAGCTAACAAATGTGATGGAGAAGTAATACCTCTGGTTTACAGAAGTAATTGTGTTCCTTCTCTTTGGAAACAGCAGCTGCCCCTTCCTCTTTTCAATTTGGTTTACACAGTGCTTTGTACAGCAAATTTAATTTATAACATTGCTAATATTAAATCACGGGATGAGTTCTAAAATCCTCTAATGGGCTCTTTTCTTGGTAAGATTTAACATTTGCTTATCTAGCCTAACAAAGATTATGGTCCATTTAAAGCAAGTATAAGTTGGTGCATGGACTTTAGCCAATAAACAAATTCATTACCACCAACCCTACTCTCTTTCAAAAGCTTAATATATCCTATTTCCAGCTCAGTGCTAACAATTCTGACTTGAATATTGGTATTCTATTTAAAAATGGCTTATCTTTCATTCCAAATTATTTGGAGTAGTATGTGTTCTCATTTTGAATAGAATAGAATATTTGTGTTCTCATTTTGAAAATCATTATTCAAACTTAAAGTTTATCCTTTCCTCAGGAAGAAGCATAGGAGTGAAGGAATGACTGTCCTTTTTTTTTCCCCAGAATATCTTGATAACATCAGTAACAACACTAACTTTCAATAATATAAATGAACTCATGATATAAAATATAATCTTTGCTTTCTTATCTGCAAGATCTCTTAATGTATTATTCATACATGATACATTTATTCCAGATAATGCCAGAAGTATATCTTCAGGGGCACCTTGGGGGCTCGATCAATTAAGCGTCCAATTTCACCCAGGTCATGATCTTGTGGTCAGTGAGTTTGAGTCCCGCATCAGGCTCTGTGCTGACAGCTCAGCACAGAACCTGATGGATTCTGCTTTGGATTCTGCAGATTCTGCTTTGGAACCTGCTTTGGATTCTGTGTCTTCCTCTCTCTCTGGCCCTCCCCCCACTCATGCTCTTAATACCCCATGTCCTTCTGTTGACTGCCTCATTTTTCAGACTTATCACACTACTTTGCATACCCAGGTTACCTGGCTAACCATATATATATGTATAGGTATATCCAGTATACATCCATATCTATCTCTCTTCTACTTCTCTCCTGGTTACAAAGAAAAATAAGTTGTGTTCAACACTTCTAAATTCTTAAAAATTCCACTATTTTTAAAGGATGGTAAAGGCTTTTAGTGTTGATATTTGTTGAACACATAATATTTACACTTTAACAACCATCTCCAGAATTTGAACACAATGCCATAAATAGAATAACCCTGTGTCAAGGACCAATAAGCTATATATTGTACTCATTAGAATGGTCTTAGATTCACCCTAATCATACTCTTCCAGAATCTTGATAATGTAGATAGAAATTGCTTAAGTCCTAAAACACATGAATATTTATTCTTTAGGAATGTATCTGAGTCAGCTATGTGAGTAAAATCTCTACTTAGGAAAGGCCTCTATTTATTCAGAGATGTTTTATAATTGTCTATAGTAAATGCAGATAATTTGGTTAGGTGAATGGTATATTATGGCACAAGTTACATAGATTAAAAGAAGGACAAATAAAATAAAAATGAGCAAGTTTCTCAAATTGTGTGTGTATATACTCACACACACACACACACACACACACACACACGAAAAAAGGAAAATACTATTTGAATTTGGGGGTTGGAGGTGGAGATGTAGCATTTGATTAAATCCTGAAAACTCTTACCAAAGAGTTTCTCCCCCTGTACCCATTTAAGACGACTTAAGTGCCTGTGATAAACTACTTGTAAATTTCATAAATACCCTTAGATGGATACTGATAAAAAGATTTAGTGACAGGGAAAGGAGGAATGCACAGCTATTTTAAAATCAGGTTTTTTTTTGTTTTTGTTTTTGTTTTTGTTTTTTTTTTTACTGAAATCATTGTTCCACTATATGCTAATTTGGATATAAATTTTAAAAAATTAAAATAAAAAAATAAAAAATAAAAGGCACAAATAATAATTTCTTTATCCTGACAATTTGGTTGACCTCTTTTTGTACTACGAATGCTTACATAATTTTATATAACCATTGTATTTATAGCTAAGTGTGGTGATGAAACATAGTGTATGATTTGTTATAATAAAAAGAGAAAGCAGAAAGTCCTACTGTTTATGTAGGACAAGTGCAATGGCAGTGACATTGCCTGCTGTGGCAGTGACATTGGCAAAAAGCATTGCAATGGAAAACACACACACACTCTCAAAGTACTCAGAGCCTCCACAGCTTTTTATAATGAGATGCTGTTGCATAAACAAGGAAATAAGGGGGCAGTAGAGGTTCTCTTGTATTCCATTATAAATATTGATGATAGTTTGTGATGAGTGTAGGGCATATGGAAAAAGATAAAATGGAAAATGAAATCAGCTTTAATTTCAACAAGCCAGACCTCTGGAATTAAATATCAAAAGATAAGTTTCCAATTTGGTGAATGATTTTTTTTTCATAAAGGAAGAAAGGCCTTTTAAGGTTTAAGACAAGAAAGCTTGATTTTTTTTTGCACCCAATTTCCCTCCTTATTGGTGAGCATTAGATATTTGAGTCCCATTATTTTATAAACATGGGCATTTCAGATCTATGCAATTAGGTCTGTATAAAATTTTACTGACACTTCAGACAATATCGTTTTGAAGCCTAAAAGTATTCCTCATTTTTGCCAGTTATGACCTGAACCAAAAGAACATGCAAGTTAAATTGTAACACCTTACACTAACATGTCACTAAGCTCTTACATATATTGTTTCATTGCTATGACTGTTATCAATGTATAGTTGAAAAATTTTGGCTTAATGGGAGTAATGCATTAATAATCACAAAGCATGTGAGTACAACACTGAGCCTAATACCTTTCAACGTCACCATACTGCTGAGGACAAATTTATGGTAAGAACCTGGAACAGACTTTATCAAATTCAAAAAGGTTAATGGACATCTGGAAGAAGAAAGAGGTATATGAGAATAGCAGTTGGCTTTAGAAATACTGGCAAAAATATAATGGTATAGGTGTAATCAGTTAAGGGCTGCCATGTCAGTACTTTAAACAAAAATATATTGAGCCCATTAAGTGTGTATCTGAGTGGCTTCAACACTATCATCACTGAGTTGCTGTTCTTGACACCAATAGCTCAGTTACACTCAGCAAGCATAACATGTGCAAAGATTGACACATGGTAACAGTAGCAGTCAATCAAATGTGAAGCTGTCAAATAAAGAAGGAATTGTTTCTAACATCAGAAGATTAAAAAGACAGGGCTCTCAGTGGAAGGAGATTATTGACCATGGCAACACCCACACAAATATTTTATTCCATTTGTTTTCCAATTACATAAGATTTTAATGAGCTGTGGAAAAACACTAGGTGTAGGTTACGCTACACGAGGCTTACCTTCAGGAGCCATCTCTGCCCTTGAATGACATTTTATTCCACAACAAAATCTTTCAAAGCATAGGAACACCTGTATAAACTTGCTAATTTTGAAATTACCAGTTAAAAGTACCATAAGATATCATTGTCCTAATCCCTATGAAATGTATTGATCTAAATATACTATAAAAAAAAAAAAAAGAAAAGAAAAAAGAAAAAAAAACTTCCTTTGAGGCAAAGGCTTCTGAGAAAAAAAATAAACTGTTAAAAAGCAGTTGATAATATCTGGGATGTTAGAAGTATTTTTATGGCAATATGGTTTCTCAAACTAATAAGTAAATTATGCTAAGAAAACACTGTCATTATTTTTTTTTTAATCTGAAAAGAACATGCAAAATATTTTTAGTATAAAAAAAGTTCAGGGCCACCTGGGTGTCTCAGTCGGTTAAGCATCCGACTTCAGGTCAAGTCATGATCTTACAGTTCGCGAGTTCAAGCCCTGTATTGGGCTCCCTGCTGACAGCTCAGAGCAGGGAGCCTGCTTTGGATTCTGTGTCTCCCTCTCTCTCTGCCCCTCCCCCACTCACACTGTGTCTCTATAAAAAATACATAAACATTAAAAAAAGAAAAAGAAAAGTTCACAAAACAAAGTATTCTACTCTACTTTTGGAAAGAGACCAGTGGCATTCCTTGTTAAAAGCATATTTTATTGGGGCACCTGGGTAGCACAGTCGGGTCAGCATTTGGCTCTTGATTTCAGCTCAGGTAATCTTATGGTTCATGGCATTGAGTCCCACTTCTGGCTCTGCACTGATGGCGTGGAGCCTGCTTGGGATTCTCTCCCTCCCTCCCTCGCTCTGCCCTTCCCCCATTCTCACTCTCTGTCTCTCTCTCTCTCAAAAGAAATAAACTTTAAAAAAATAAATAAAAGCATATTTTATTCACATGAATCTTACTAAATACCTTCCAGTCCAATTCTAAAATAATTGCTGTCATGCTTATATTTCTATTATATGAAAGAATATTTTTAATTCATGTTTAGAAAATGAGAACACTGAAGTTTTGAGTTATTTCATCAGTCTACATTAGGTTAATGAAAGGACTATTAATGGAATATAATATTTATACCCATATTTAGAAATGTGATATAATGGCTTCCATAACTTATGGAGGTATAATTAGAAAATTAGATCAAGTTCTTTGTGCTGTAGTATAGTACCAATCTTTTCAGAATCACCAAGGTTTTTAATGAATTCTTGAAGTTTAGATAATTAAAAACATTTAAAACAATATTCCTTCAGATCTTTCTAAGTCATTTGAATAATAATATTCAGTTTAAGGAAATCAAAGGAGCCTTGATCCATATAGAAAAAAGCACCATAAATACCTTAAGGGAAATAAATACCTTTATACATACAGACTCCATACATTGAGACAGAAAATACTCTAATTTTAATTATGCCAATTTATTGACATTTCATTTAATATTCATGAGCATTTCCCTCACCATATGAAAATGATATTTTAATAGTTTTTTAACCAGAAATACTATTTTTCACATAATCATTTAAAAATGTTAATTATTTCTCCTTCTTACATGTATCACAAAAAGGCAGATATGTTGCTGAGAGTTTATTCAAATAGCAGAGATATGGAGAGGTAAAAATAACATATTTAACTTTAAGAAACTTAAAAAATAAGTAAAATCCAAACAAGATGAATAAAGATGGGAGGTCATGCAATTAAAAAAAAATACAAATATATTAATCTAAACTTGAGTCTTTGAAAAGATGTATAGAATAAAATTCCAATCAGGCTGGGCATGAAAAAAGGGAGAATATGTAATTTACCAGTATCAGATATAAAAAAGGAATTATCAGTCAAGATTTTACAGATATTAAAAGACAATAAAGAAATCATACACATTTTATTTCAATAAGTTAGGCAGTTTTCATGAAACTGAAAATTTTCTTGAAAGATACAAATTATCAAAACTACAAGATGAAATTGAAAAATAGCCTTATATGTTCTAAGGAAAAATGCGTAGACAAACTCTGTCACAGGGAAATGTCAAGGCCCGTATAGATTTATTTTAGAAACTTATTGAATACTTAGAAGAAAATCATACTTCTACACAGTCTCTTCTAGTAATTACACAAAAGGGGAAAAACACCCCAACTTATTTTATGAAGCCAATAGTGCATTGATGCAACAATCAGACCAAAACTTTAAAGGGAAAAAAATAATAAAACTTCTATTCCTCATGAACATGGACACTTTTAAAATCCCTTAACACAGTATTGGGAAATTGAATCTAGCAACACATAAAAAGAATGGTGCATCACAATGAAGTGGAATTTGTTACAGAAATGCAAGGTCATTTTAATGTTTTAAAAACAATCAGTTCCGGAAGATGACGGAGTAGGAGAATCCTACCCTCATCTCATCCCAGGGATACACCTAAAAAACACCCACATCAGTATAAATAACCCAGAAAACGGCCTGAAGTCTGGCAGAAAAGACTCTTTACAGCTAAATGTAGAGAAGAGGAAACATCTAAGAGGTTAGGAAGGGCAGAGTTGCAGTTGGGAGCCAAACTGAGCTGTGGCATTATTACCAAAACCCAAGTTCAGCTGCCCGTCATTCAGAAGGCCAATACTCAAGAGACCAGTTTTGAACAGAAAGAAATAGGAGCTTCCTTAAGAAGGCTAGCCACCCGGGGAGAAGGCATACTCTTGTCCAAAAGTCAGTTCCAAGGCTTCTGCCAGCTCAGGGATTTTTAAAGAGGTTTAATTAGTTAAGGGAGTACAGTGGTCTGTGACATTCCTTGATTACGTGCAGACTGATGATGCAAGCTACAGAGTTATCTTGATACTCAGAGGTTGTGCAAGAAGTTCTAGTTCCTTGGTGCCCTCGGGAGGTTGTGCAAGAAGGTCTGGTTCCTTGATACCTAGGGGTGGTTGTGTAAGAAGGTCTGGTTCCTTGGTACCCAGGGGTTGTACAAGAGTATTCTGTTCTTTCTGCAAAAGAGAGCAAGGTCTACAGATGCACAAAGGGAGGTCAGTAGAGTCATTGTGTGACCTTGAAAAAGAAAAACAGTTTGCTAAAAGATTGGTGGGCTGATTCAAACTTCAAGGCCCCTTCAAACAGACTAGCTGGCCTTTGTAGCCTGGGAAAGTTCTGGTCCTTCACTCCCCAAGGCCAGTGGTCTGCAAATCTCAAAGAATGTAAATTAATTCTGTTACAGATGAAGGTCCTTAAATCAGCAAGCAAGGAGTATGTTACCTTGAAGCAAGTTAACCCTTAAGAACAGCTAGGGTGCTGTTATAGGATGTCATGGGATAGAGGGACATTGCAAACACAGAGAAGGGAGAGTAACAGATCACACATCAGGCACGCCAGGCACAGGGGACATGCATGGGGAAGACAAATCCTCATAACATTTGGCTTTGAAAACCGCAGGTACATAACAGTCAGTGGGACAAAAACCTGGAACTTTAAAAATTAGTGGGCTCAGCGCTGGGAGAGCAGAGAGGGCTATAAGAAACAGAATCTCTGCCCTTAAAGAGACAGTGCAACAAACAGCCAGGCTGAGATAGGGTATAAAAACAGCAGTTTGAAAAGTGACTAGGAAAGGAGAGAAGGAGATTTGTGTACTAATCTCAGAGCCTGTGCTGGAGGGGCAAGGATCATCGGAAGACTTCTCCAAGAACAAAAGAGCTGTTAGGCACGATTTCTTCTCCCACACCCCAACATAGATCCAAGGTCACCTTTGGGAAGCAGTACAGCCTCAACACCCTTCATCTAACTTGATAGGAGAACTATTCCTGTTATCTTCTTTGGATCTGCCCCAACCAATGTGTCCACAACAGGAGAAGTTTTCCAAATTGGATCAAGGTCCTCTCCCTCAGTAGAACACCATAGACCTTGCTGGCCCTGTGCCCCACCTCCATGTTCTCCTATAGATTGGCATTCTCTAACCTACCCTTGGTATGTGTCCATCCAAAGTAGTACCAAAAGCATGGTGGTGTGCAAGCAGCCCTCACAGGAACTAGGACTGCTGGAAAGTGGATCCTGACCCAAAGAGAGGGGAAGATAACCACATATCCCTGTCCAACTATTGCCACACAGTGGGCTAGTGGCAGTCATTAGGTTTGACTGTAGGACCCTCCCACCAACAAAAGCTTCCCAGAGGACAAGGAGGAAAAGTGCCGAGCAGTTAGGTATCATCATACCTCGAACCAGCGTCTGGTCTGACTCAACTGAAGCCCCAGGCAGCCTTAGACTAGCCCAATAACAACACAGGGGCCAAACACTGCCTACAACAGGCAAATAAAGCCATTGCAGATGACTGCATTGAAGGCAAATGTGGCTCAACCACAACATGAGGGAACAAGCAAGACACACAAGAGACATACTGAAGTGCCAGATTCTGGTGAACAGGGGACACTGCACTGCAGGGCAATACAGGACTTCTTTTCATAAGGCCACTACTTTCAAGAGCAGAAGACATAGCTGATTTTCTATCACATAGAAAAAGACACAGTGAGACAAAATGAAGAGACAGAGAAATATGTCCCAAATGAAAGAACAGGACAAAATCGCAGCAAGAGACCTTGAAGAAATGAGATAAGTAATATGCCTGATAGAGAATTTAAGTAACAGTCATAAAGACACTCACTGGACTGGAGAAAAGAGTGGAGGATCTCAGTGAGACCCTCAAAAAAGAGAAAACAAAAGAGAACCAAACAGAGAGGAATAACTCAATAACTGAAATTAAACTACACTAGAGGGAGTGATAGACTAGAGGAAGCAGAAGAAAAAATGAGCGACCTGGGGGACAGACAAATGGAACACAATCAAGCTGAAAAAGAGAGAGAAAAACAAATAATAAAAAGTGGAACTAGATCTGGGGACTCACACAACATTAAGTGTAAGAATATTTGCATTATAGAGATCCTGGAAGGAAAAGTGAGAGAAGAGGGCAGAAAATCTTTTTGAAGAAGTAAGCTGAAAACTTCCCAAACCTGGAAAGGAAAGAGACATCCAGGACCAGAAGGCACAGACAGCACCCAACAAAGTCAACCCAAGGAGGTCCACACCAAGACTCATAATAGTTAAATGCAAAAAGTAGAGACAGCATATTTTAAAAGCAACAAGAGAACAGAAAACTGCTACATACAAGGGAAACCCCACAAGGCTCTCAGCTGATTTTTCAGCAGAAACTTTGCAGGACAGAAGGGTGTGGCATGATAAATTCAGAGTACAGAAAGAAAACAAAAAGTGTGCAATGAAGAATACACTGTGTAACAAGGTTTAGAGTTTGCCAGACAAACAAAAGTTAAAGAAATTCATTACCATGAAAGGAGCCTTACAAGAAATGTTAAAGGGACATCCCTAGTGGAAAGAGCATAAGTGGGAGTACGAAAAGTAGGAAGCACTGAAGCAGCATATTTAAGTAGATCTATAAAAATCAGTCAAGGGATTCATACATAAAAAAGGATGTAAAGCATGACACCATATATCTAAAATGTGGGGTGTGGGGTTCTTTTAAAAAGGGTTCAAACTTAAGCAACTATCAATTTAATAAAAATGTTAACTTAAGCAACTATCAATTTAATAAAGATGTTAAATGCATAAGATGTTGTATATAAACTTAGTGGCACCAAAGATCAAAAACTGGTATTGATATGCAAAAATGAAGGGAAAATAATCCAAGCATATCACTAAAGAAAGCCAGGGAACTGCGAGAGAAGAGTGTGCAAAAGAAAGGAACAGAACTACAAAAATAAAACAAATGATAAAATGTGGTAATTATATAACTATCAATAATTACTTTGAATGTAAATGGAATAAACTCTCTAATAAAAAGACATAGTCCGTTGGAAGGGGTAAAAAATCAAGACCCAACTCTATTCTGCCTACAATAGATGCATTTCAAACCTACAGGCATATGCAGATTGAAAGGGAAGTAATGGAAATAATGTATAATGCAAATGGTGGTGAAAAGAGAGCCATGGGAACAGTACTTATTTTAGGCCAAATAGAATTTAAGAGAAAGACTGTAACAAGAGACAAGACACTATAAAATTATAAAGGGAATAATCCAAATAAAAGGATATAACTGTTGCAAATATTTATGCACCCAGTATGTGAGCACCCAAATACATAGAGCAGCTAATAATAAACACAAATGAAGTAGTCAATAGTAATACAATAATAGTAGTGGACTTTAACACCCAGTTTACATCAATGGATAGATCATCCAAACAGAAGATCCACAAAGAAACAGTGGGTTTGAACGCCACATTTGATCAGATGGATGTAATAGATATATTCAGAATTTTCCATCCTAAGATAGCAGAATACACATTCTTTTCAAGTGCACTTGGAATATTCTCTAGAATAGATCACATATTAGGCCACAAAACAAATTTAATAAATTCAAGAAGATTGAAGTCATACCATACATCTTTTCTGACTGCAATACTATGAAACTAGAAACCAACCATAAGAAAAAATCTGGAAAGAGCACAAAATCATGCAGTTTCAATAACTTGCTACTAAGCAATGAGAGGATCAACTAAGAAACCAAACAGGAAGTAAAAATATCCCTTCCAACAGACTATGTCTTTTTATTAGACAGTTTATTCCATTTACATTCAAAGTAATTATTGATAGTTATATAAGATGAAAACACATTGGTCCAAAATCTTTGGGATCCAGCAAAAGATGTTCTAAGTGGGAAGTTTACAGCAATACTGGCCTACATCGAGAAGAAAGAAAAATATCTCTGAGCACGTTGGAGGCTTAGTCAGATAAGCATCTGACTCTTGATTTTGGCTCAGGTCATGATCTCATGATTCGTGAGTTTGAGCCCTCAATCGGGTTCTGTGCTGGCAGCACAGAGCCTGCTTGAGATTGTCTGTCTCCCTCTCTCTCTGATCCTCCCCTGCTCATGCACCCAAGGGCATGCTTTCTCTCAAAATAAATAAAATTTAAAAATATATATTTAAAAAGAAAAAAGGAGAATCTCAAAATACCTAACTATATAGCTGAAGGAGCTAGAAAAAGACCGAACAGAATCCAAAGCCAGTAGAAATAAGGAAGGAAAGTTAAAAAGGAAATATGTAAACAAAACAAAACAATAAGAAAGATCAATGAAACCAGAAACTGGTTCTTTTAAAAGAATTAAAAAGCTAACTTTTAAATCCATTCTTCTATTAATGAACAATTAGGTTGTTGCCAGTTGAAGGCTAGTAGTTATAAAGCTTTTATAAGCATGATTTTGTAAATTTTGTTTTGGGCACTTAGCTGGATATCATTTTGGTAAATTCTAGAAGCTTATCTTTATAAGAAACTGCCAAATTGTTTCCAGAGTGGTAGTAACATTTTACATCCCCATATCAATAGATAAGAGATCCACAACAAAGCCAAAATATAATGTCAGTTTCTAAAATTTTAATTATTGTATCGGTTGTGGCATTTCATTTTTTTAATGTTTATTTCTGAGACAGAGAGAGACAGAGCATGAATGGGGGAGGGGGAGAGAGAGAGGGGAACACAGAATCCGAAGCAGGCTCCAGGCTCTGAGCTGTCAGGACAGAACCCGAGGCCGGGCTTGAACTCACAGACCGTCGTGAGATCATGACCAGAGCCGAAGTCAGATGCTCAACCGACTGAGCCACCCAGGCACCCTGTGACATTTCATTTTTAATACATATTTCCCTGATAATTATGAGCACCATTTGATGTGTTTTCCAGTGACACACACACACACAGACACACACACACCTCTACACATTCTTTTGTGAAGTGACTCTTTTAGACTTTAACCATTCGACTCTTGAGTTGCCTTTTTATTTATTTGTGGGAGCTGTCTATGTAAGTTTGGTATTTTTCTTAATTGTAACTTTTAATTATCAGAAGTTATATTATAAAATCTGTCATTTTCTTTATTAGTTACCTAAGCCAAGGCCACAAAAGTATTCTATTCTAGAATCTTTTGACTTTTTGCTTGTTTGTTGAAATCTATCCTCTGTCTCAAATTAAAAGTTGTTGATGCTGTAACATAGCAAGACAAACTTTTTTTTTCTATCTCCTCATACACTTATCCTGTTTTTTTTTTTTTACACCATATGTTTAAAGGATTTTCTTTTCCTCATTGCACTTCTGTCAAAAATCAATTGACAGTGTAGATCAGCCCTTATTCTGTTTTACATCTCTTTTTTTATACCAGTATTATATTGTCTGGATTAATATAGCTCTATATTGAGCCTCAATATGAAGCAGAGTTAATCCTCCAATTTTCTTTAGTATTTTTTGCTTATAGGTCTTTTAGATCCACATAATTTTAAATTAAGTTTGTTGATTTCATCAAACAGTCTATTAAGACTTTGAATTTAATCTATGGATTCAATCTATAGATAACTTGGTATAAATTGACATTTTAACAATACTGAGTTTCCAGGCAATACTCTTGTTATATCTCACAATTTAATTATTTAGCTCCTATCAGAAATGTAATTTTCAATGCAGAAGGCTTGATATTTTATTAAACTGATGATATTTACACATAGAAATGAAACTGATTTTTGTATAATTACCTTACATTCTATAACTGTGATTAATTAGTTTATTAATTTTAGTAATTTTTTGAAGATCCAATATGATTTTCTATATATAATATCATACCACCTGTGAATAAAGAAGATCTTATTTTTCTTTTCAATTTCTACATATTTAGTTATTTCCTCCTTGTCCTATGGTACAGGATTGAAATATTAGTATAAAAAGAATTATATAAAAAGAATTAGTATAAGAAGAACTGTTGCATAAAAAGAATTGGTATTCTTGCCTTCCTCTCATTCTGTAAAAGAAATCAGTTAATACTTTACCATTAAGTATGATATTAGCATTAGATTTGTTTTATAAATACCCTTATCAAATTCAGGGGAGTGTCCCTCTATTCCTAGTTTGTTGATGGTTTCCATTTTGAATTGTTATTGAATTAGGTCAAGTAAATTTTCTGCATCTATTGATAGGGTCATGTGTTTTTTATTGGAATTGGTCCAATAACATCACAATTGTTGATTTATTGATATAAAACTGTTTAAAATACTTTATAATCATTAACACATGTAGGATGTTTAGTAAGAAATATTTTATTTACAATAGGCAATATGTGTTCTCTCGTTTTTCTCCCACATTAGTATATCTAGTCATTTCTGTATTTTATTAATCTTTTCAGCAAAACTACACTTAGCTTCATTAACTTACACTATTGCTTGCTGTGTTATTGATTTCTGCTCTTACATTCATTATTTGTGCTTGTATGCTTATGTGAGTTTAATTTTCTGTTTTTTCTTACCTTCTTAATGTGCAAATTTGACAGCTGATAGTAAACCTTTTTTTCCTAACACTTTATAATTATAAATTTTCTTTCAAACACTTCTTTAGCTGTATTTCTTCAGTTTGTATATGTTGTAGTTTCACTGACATTCAGTTTGAAATATACTGTAGTTACCCTTCTGATTTCTTCCTAGACATATAGGTCATTTATATTATAGTTATTATAATTTTTAAAAGACAAGTTTTATGGGGTGCCTGGGTATCTCAGTAGGTTAAGCATCCAACTCTTGATTTTGGCTCATGATCTCATGGTTCATGAGATGGAGCCCCGTGTCAGGCTCTGTGCTGACAGTGTGGAGCCTGCTTGGGATTCTCTGTCTCCTTTCTCTGCCTCTGGCGCTCTCTCTCTCTCTCTCTCTCTCTCAAATAAATAAATAAATAAATAAATAAATAAATAAATATTTAAAAAGACAAATTTTATAATGTATGAATTATCTTAAAAGATATTTTAAAAAAATGTTTATTTACTTTGTGAGAAAGAGAGAGAGAGAGAGAGAGAGAGAGAGAAAGAGAGAAAGAGAGAGCAAGCAGGGGAGGGGCAGAAATAGAGGGAGAGAGAGAATTGCAAGCAGACTCCATGCTGAGCACAGAGCCTGACACAGGGCTCCATCTGGTGAACCATGAGATCATGACCTGACTGAGCTGAGATCGAGTTGGGCATTTAGCCAATTAAAGAATCTAGGTGCCCCATATTAATAGATCTTTTATAAAAAATGTTAAATGTCCAATTTTTAGGGATTTTCTATTTATTTTTATCATTTAATTTTAATTGCACCACAAAATATTTTGTTTTTATTATACTGTCAAAAAATGTTTTGTAACATTTCACTGCTGTAAGCCTTGATAGAGATGTGAAGACAGAGTAGCTACAGTAGGACTTTGGGAGATCTGTGGATGCCTCTGATTGAGCTTTGTCATGAACAGTCAGGCTGAGGAAGTTTCTACCCCACCAGGAGTCCATAGATCTTTTTGGGCCTTCAGTTATTCACTGTAGCTTGTGTTCATGCTTCAAAAAGATAGGTCCGATAAACATTAAATTGTTAGCTCCCTTTTGAAGCTACAAATTATTAAACTTTAGTTTTTGGTTTTGTTGGTTTCTTTTGGATTTAGAGAAGACGTGGATAAGAAAGAGTGTAGAGCAAAGGATAAGAGATATTTTGGAGTTTAGCAAAAGTCAATTTCAGTAATGTACTTCATGTCCCCTTTAATTTGCTGTGTGTTTCTGGGTGTGTGGGCATGAAACAATGGGATAGGATTTGACTAACAAAAAGATGCCAACTGGCAGAGGAAAATAATTTTCCTTAAATTTTATTTGATGGCAAAGGATATAGAAACCTTTCTGTTTAGAGATAGCTACAAGAAGTAGGAGATATTACAGTGTACTCTCAGTCAGGAGTGGAAACCTACCAAATTTCCCCAATTCTCAAGGAAGTACACGGCTGCAGATAATGCCCTCAGAGAATAAGTTTCTACCAGGTGCAAGAAATACCATTTGCCAATATCAGGAATTTTTCGTACTCTCCTGGCCCCTTTTTATTATGCTGGCCTTTTTTGAAATCCTGGCTATGTGCCTGCCTGCTTACCAAGTGGAATAACAGATTCACAACAACCCCAACATTTTCCTGAGATTTCATCACTCAACAGTGAGAATTCAAGGTTAACTTCCCACAAGTTCCAGGGTTTCTGGTTGCTTGGCAGAACGAGGTCTCAAGCCTTGCTGTATCTTTTCCTCGACAACATATCACCTATGATGGGCTAAATGGGGAAGAGGCATTAAGGAATCTACTCCTGAAATCATTGCTTCACTATATACTAACTAATTTGGATGTAAATTTTAAAAAATAAAAAAATAAAGTTAAATTATAAGTAGGAAAAAAACCCACAACACACGACCTATGGAAATTTGTCTGAAATCAGTCAAACAAAAGACAGAGCTAGTCAGGGCACTTTGCCAACATCCATTTGAGTGATCAGTTTGCTCAGATAATCAGTCAAGTTCCATTGAGCTTCATAGAAGTCAAAGATACTTCTCCATTATGACAAGCCTTTTGCATACCTGAGCAAGCTTAGACAGGGCATGAGCTCACCACAACTTGCTCAATGACTGTAAAAGGTGTGACTTTTTAGTATCAAAGAATACCTACCCTATAAACTCCAGAAAAATCCTTTTCCCTGATTAGCTTTCCTAAGAGATTCATTTCTTATTTCTTTTTTATTTCTACTTTTCCACAAATCTCATCACTCTCAATCTACATAGTCATAAGGTTAGCATTACAAGTATAGATGCTTTGTAATTCTGGACCAAAACTTTTCCTCTGTGTCAAGCCAAGACACTATGCTTGGATCTAATCCATCACTATGACCTAATTTGTTCTCAGTTCTAAAGACACACAAAAAAAATCAAATCAGCCTTTGTCATTAGTTTAATAGAGTTGTTTCAGCATACTTCCACCAAGGAACTATTTAACCACTGAACTTGTAATACACTAAATAGAACTAGAGTGGCTCAGAAGAAATAAAGCTGCTTCCTAACTTACTTCAAGGCTCATTAGGAGAAGAGTTTCCATAAATGTGTTCCCAGTTAACTCCTAGTTTCAATTTCTCTTATATTATTTGTTTGAATTAACAGAGCTTCCTAAATACCTTTTAGAGCATTGATAAAATATTTAAGAATGATAGCATTTTATATAAATCTATTAAGTTGAGGTGGTGATGTACTTGTGAAAATGTAAAATGTACAGGATGAAAGGAGAAAAAGAATGTAGAACTGTAAAAGAGGAAGTGTGGCTAATAAGCTTCATTATATATGTATATATTATTATATATATACATTACATATGTATATACTAAATATATGTATATTTGGGTCTCTATTACATACCAGGATTCATTCTATGTATTTGAAAATACATCACTGAATAAAACAAATGAAAGTCTTGTCCTCCACGTAATTAATATTTTAGTCAGGGTACATAATATAAGCCAGTAAGTAAAATATATATGCTATAATATTCTAGGGAGAAAATGTAGAGGAGGTAGGAGAAAATGTAGAGAAGGTAGCAGCATGTGCATATAAAGGTGTGGTTATACATGGGATAGCCAGGGAAATGTCACTAAGAAATCATTTGAGCCAAGAGTTGACAAATATCAGAGGGTGAACCACACAGATATGAAATGCCTCCCTTTATTAGTAAGCAAAATAGTGATCACATACAGAGTATGAATAATTCAGTGACTAAATCCCTAACACTTAGTTATGTCCTATAAAGCATTGGAGAAAAGATGCATGAGACCCTCTATTATTCAAAGGGAAATACAAGTTTGATCAGTATTTTGAAAACACTACATAAAAGGATTAGAAAGAATGACTCTACAACACATTCCTAATTATTTCGAAAAGAATTGTTATTCTTTAAGAATCATTTTTAATTATTTAGAACAGAAGTGAGTTTATTCAGTAAAATTGCAGAACTTGCCGGCAAAGGAGTGAATATATCCCCCAGAAAATGGAGGGAAGTGACTGGGAAATAAAGATAAAAATACAAGGATGTAGAAATAAAATGGTGTAGAAACACAGAGAAAATTAGTTGGAATAAGTAAACTAGCTTGACAGTAGAAGAGAGTTATTCAATGGAAGTTAGATGGATAAAGTTATGTAGGATGGGGGGGGGGGCCCTGATTTCTGGGACAAAGTGCAAGTGACTGGAGTTCTTGGGATAAGCAACACCTGATATTATGAGTAGGACTTTCTTGCCAAGAGAATCTCCTCCTTTTATCAAATATGTCTCAATGTTCTACCATTAGTCATTTTTTGGGTTTAGACATAGTTCCATAAATTCTCTGTAAATATGCCTGTGTGGATATGGTTTGGTGCCCTCTGAAATGGAACTGCCACTTCTCTTGCCACTGTTACTGGTAGTAACAGCTGTAATAGGCAGTGATGTTCAAAGAAAGTCTCACTCTTCTTTCTGACAGATTTCCATTCACACACTCGAATATTCCTAATATTAACAGTCTCTCTCTCTGTGTCTCACCTTTTATTTCCTTATAGCACACCCCCAATTTCTTTATCAAATCTTTGCATCTTGGAAGGAGATGTCTGCATTTCTGTACTTCCTATGCCCTGTAATCTGGCTCGTGTGCCCTCCATTCCACTAAAGATGATCCTGATGATTTCATAAATGACCTCTAATTGCCAAATTCAGTAAACATTTGTTAATCCTTGTATTTCTTCACCTCGATGATTTTTTAAAGACTTTATTTATTTATTTTATTTAAGTCTAAGGTAGTTAACAAAAGTGTAGTCTTGGCTTCAGAAGTATAACCCAGGGAGTCATCTCTTACATATGATTCTCCATGCTCATTCCAAAATATTCCCTCCTTAGTGCCCATCAGCCATTTAACTCATCCTCACACCTACCTCTACTCCAGCAACCCTCAGTTCTCTGTATTTAACTGTCTCTTATGATTTGCCTTCTTCTCTGCTTGTATCTTATTTTTCCTTCCTTTCCTCCATGTTCATCTGATGTGTTTCCCAAAGCCCGCATATGAATGAAATCAGATGATATCTGCCTTTCTCTAACTGACTTACTACGCTTAGCATGATACACTCTAGTCCCATCCATGTTGTTGCACATGGCAAGATTTCATTATTTTTCATCGCTAAGTAGTATACCATTGTATGCATATACCACATCTTTATCCATTTATTACTCGATGGACATATGGGCTGTTTTCATAGTTCAGCTATTGTTGATAGCACTACTATAAACGTTGGGGTGCATGTGATCCTTTAAATCAGCATTTTTTTAATCCTTTGGATAAATAGCAAACTAGTGCAGTTGCTGGGTCATAGGATAGTTCTATTTTTAATTTTTTTGAGCAACCTCCATACTCTTTTCCAGAGTGGCTGTACAAGTTTTCACTCCCACCAACAGTGCAAAAGGTTTCCTCTCTCTCCACATCCTTGCCAATGTCTGCTGTTGCCTGAGTTGTTAATGTCAGGCATTCTGACAGGTGTGAGGTGGGATCTCATTGTGGTTTTGATTTGTATTTCTCTGATGATGAATGATGTTGAGCATTTTTTCATGTGTCTGTTACCCATCTGGATGTCTTCTTTTGAAAATTGTCTACTCATGTCTTTTGCCCATTTCTTCATTGGATTAGTTGTTTTTTGGGTGTTGAATTTCATAAGTTCTTTATAGATGTTGGATACTAACCCTTTATCTGATATGTCATTTGCAAATATCTTCTTCCATTTCGATGGTTGCCTTTTAGTTTTGTTGATTGTTTCCCTTGCTGTGCAGAAGCTTTTTATCTTCATGAGGTCCCAATAGTTCATTTTTGCTTTTATTTCCCTTACCTCCAGAGACATGTCAAGTAAGAAGTTGCTGCAGCCAAGGTCGAAGAGGTTGCTGCCTATTTTCTCCTGTAGGGTTATGGTTTCCTGTCTCACATTTAGGTCTTTCATTCATTTTTAATTAGTTTTGTGTATGGTGTAAAAATGTGGTCCAGGTTCATTCTTCTGCATGACTCTGTACAGTTCTCCTAGCACCATTTGCTGAAGAGACTGTCTTTTTTCCCCATTGAATTCTCTTTCCTGCTTTGTTGAAGATTAATTGACCATATATTTGTGGGTCCATTTCTGGGTTCTCTATTCTATTGATCTACGTGTTTGTTTTTGCTCCAGTAGTGTAATGTCTTAATGATTACAGCTTTGTAATACAGCTTGAAGTCTAGAAATGTGATGTCTTCAGCTTTGGTTTTATTTTTCAATTTTTAAGTGATCTCTACACCCAATGTGGGGCTCAAACTCACAGCCCTGAGATCAAGAGTGCCACACTCCACAGATTGAACCAGCCTGGTGCTCCTTGATAATTCTTTTGATTCAGTTTCCCTGACATTATTCAGGAAACTTTCTTGTATCGCCCTCTCATGATTCTCTTCCTAAGTGAGAGATCACTGTCTCACTTCATAGTGCTGCTCCCTATCCTGATCTTTTAGTATGAGTGAGCTCATCCATGACCAGAACTTCACTTATTATAAATGTGCTTCAAATGCCTAAGATTTACCTCTAATTCAGATGTCTGCCAATTGTTCCTGCTTTATTAACAACTCCACAAACTGAAAGGTGGAAAGGCAGTATAAATACAAATTTGAATTGCTATTCCCCAGAACATATCTGCTTCTCTCCTTGTTTTATCTTTATTGGAGCATTTGTCAATCTGGTCACTAAACATAAAGACATGGAGACCATATTTGACTTCTCATCACCCATAGACAACTGACCACACAATTCTGCTAAGTCTATTTTCTTAGTAGTTTTCATATTTGTCCCCTTATTTTCATTCATATTACCACTTGTCTGGTTCATGTTTTTATCAGGTCTGGCTTAATGGTTTCCAAATTCACCTTCTATTCATCAACTTTGTTTCTCTTCAATCCATTTTCTTTATTGAAGTTATAGCAATCTTTCTGAAACATGGACACAATCATGCCACTTCTTTGCTAAAATCTCTCAGTGACTTCCCAAGATATAATAGAGATCCTTCCCAAGAAAACTCTCTATCTTTGGATTCTCCTCTCTGCTCATCTTCTCAATTTGTACAGATGCTCTAGCAATACTGAAATTTGTCTTATGCTTAATGTGTCCTAATTGGTACTGTTTCACACACCTAAATTTTTGTCCTTTGTGTATCCTCATTTTCTGTAATGCTCCTCTATCCCTATTTGTCTGGCATTGTCTACAAAGACTACTTTTATGTTCAAAGATATAGTAGATTATTCTTAGTTGCATATGGATTTTATACTCAAACTAAGTATCACTCATCACATTTTTCACTGTTTTTATTGATATTTTTCTCTCTGTTGGAGAGGAATTATGGAGCCTATTTTTAACTTGTGTATCACAAATACCTACAACTGTCTGGAACATGGTGATGAGGGTGTTATGCTCAAGAATATTTGTTGCATAAGTAGAATTTGGCCAGAGGCAACTAACGAAATATTCATATAAAATTGAAACCTACTCTTGGTTTCAACTCAGGTCATGATCTCACAGTTCATGAGTTCAAGCCCATACCAGTTTCTGCACTGACAGTGTGGAGACTGCTTGGGATTCTCTTTCTCCCCCATTCTCTACCGCTCCTGTGCTCACTGGCTCTCTCTCTCTCTCAAAATAAAAAAAATAAACTTAAAAAAAGAGAGAGAGATTAATCAAACAGGTACCATCAAATAGGTGCCATCTTGTTAAGTTAGAGTTGGTGATAAGATATCAGGGAAGGCTTATCATGGAAAAAAATCATACATACCCCCCAAAACAGAAGAATTTAAAAGATAGCAAGAAATCTGAAACAAGTGTGATTATCAAATCCTATGTAAAATAGATAAGAAAAAAATATTTGCATTATCTATAAAGCATAAGGATCAAAAATGATAAGAATAAGGAACTATAATTATTTTTTATTACTCATGACCTTAATGAAAATAGCTGTTTTAGATTAGATAGGGGATATCATAAACTGTCTTATAAAGGATAAGAGGAAATTAAAGAAAAAAACCTTTCATTCAAAAGGAGTTTATTTTTTCAGCATCATTAATGCCATGCCTGTACTAAGAAATGTAGGAGATAAGAGGGAAAAAAGTTAAACATGGTTCAATGTTAAAAAATTTAGCGATTCCAAATGAAAACATGTGAACCATGAAAAAAAAAAAAACCTATAGGTGGTATAGGGTGTAAGAGAGGTCTCATCAACCATGAATGAGATCAGATAGACGTTATTGTAATTTTTACATTTTCCACCCACTGAAGTTAGAGAGTCTTGTGACTCAGGCACAGATTCCAAATCCAGAAATTTAGGACAAGACTTTCAGATTATTGAGTCCTTGAACTAAATTTTCTATGTATACTTTGAGTTTTGTGTTAAATGAACAGAGACAGGTCTGCTAATGCCAAGAGGAGTTTGTTAGGAGGAAACACACACATGTTCCAACGGCCTCCGGGCTCTCACAAGGGCGATTTCAGAGAAAAAAGGAGAAACAGCATTCATGAAAAAAAGCACTGATTGAATGCAGATGTGCTGCCATTTCCATGTCTGCCTCTTGTCCCAGTCCACTGGCTCTCTGAGATCAGATTCCAGCATTCTCTTTGGGCGCTTTCCCCAGAATCCTTCTAACCACGCCAGCCATACCTTTTCTATTTCTTCGTTTCCTTTCAAGTGATGGAGTTTCAAAAGCATCCCTTTCATCTTTGCTTAAACTTTCCCCTACTGTAGCTAATGTTTCCCTTTCCTCCTTTTAATGTCTGGCCTCTATTTGTCTATTTTGTTGATTCCACATACAACCTAAACAGGAATAATACCAATACATAAATACACATTCATATACATGTATGCTTCTAAATGCATACAACTATACAGAGTTTCTAAACATCCATAAACAAATTACATCCAGACTAAACTATGCATTCCACCTCAAAAACATACATAGCAAGCAACACAATACAACGATTTCATGCCTATCCCCCAGAACTTCTTTCTTTCAGCCTCTATATGACGTTTTCAATATGAATGGTGGTTTTTAAACTTTCGTCTGTCTGCTTTAATCTATCTTTCTCAGAGCTCTGCTCTTTACCTTCTGTGTCAAAATTATGGTCTAAATTTAGATTGGTACAGATATTCTCTCTCTCTCTCTCTCTCTCTCTCTCTCTTTAATCAGAATCATCTCTCTCTTTAACCAAGAGATGCTGATTTTTAATTTGAATTACACTAATGTTGGGTCTTGATTGGACCAGATGGTCTGGCTCTAAGTTGCTATTACTTCATTTGTCTTAGTTCTCATTACTTTTGTTCCTGCTTTTAAAATTAATGCAGTGTGCCCAATCTTCAACAGGAATTCATTTCTCAACAAGATACACCATGGTTCCTATATTGTACTCATTGATCATAGATATTAAGGATAAGGAAAAATTTTGTGCTTTGATTCAGTACAGATGGCAAATATAAATAAAAATTTTTTAACAAGCACTTATATAGCATTCATTATGTGCCAGTCTCTGTCCGAGGGTTTTATATTATATAGCAATTCATTTAATCTTCATGTTAGCTCCTTGTAGGACACTACTATTTAAAAGGAAACAAACAAACAAAAAAAGCCGGTGAAATAACTTGCATGAGATACTACAAATAATAAGTGGCAGAACTCCTCCAGAACAATTTATCTAATAAACTTTAAGCTATGATGTCTATCTTTAAAGTTGGCTGGCAAGCGTTAAATATATATCTTATAAGAAAATATTTTCATTCATTGTACCTGCTTATTTTAAAAGTATATCAGATTTAGGAAGAGTTAACAAAAGTTGTACATAAAACTACTGTATACCTTAAACCCCAGTTCCTCAGTTGTTAACATTTATCATATTTTGTTTTATACTATTGCCTGCATAAGTGCATTTTATATTTTTCTAAACCATATGAGAAAAAGTTGCTGATATAATGCCTGTGTGTGTTCCCTATTAGCAAAACCATGTTTATACATAATTGTTATATTTGTATAATTGTACAACATTGTACTTTTATAATTGATGGAATTTTATTATCTAATTTATACAACTAAATGCCAATTGTCTCAATAATGTACTTTACAAAAGAAAAACAAAAATGGCTCACAATTCAATTTAAAATTACATACTGCATTTAGCTTTAATCTATTTAGCTTCTTACAATGTATCACTGTTCCCTTAGTCATTCATTATCTATCATGGCCTTGATAAATTTGAAGATTACAGGCTAGTTATTTTGTGGAGTTTCTCCCAATTGTATTTGACTGTTATTTCCTTTAGATTATATAGAAGTTCTGTAAGTGATCTGGCTTTGTTTTATTACAAGTAATAACTGATCACTTGGTTAAAGTGAGGTCAGCTAGATGTATTTCTCCATAGTAAAGTTAATATATTTCCCTTTGTAATGAGCATATATTTTGTGGGTGGATACTTTGAAAATAAGCAAATATCCTGCTTCCTATTAAATTTTCACTCAGTAGTTAGCACCTATTGATCATCCCTACCTGAATCAAAAATTACTATGGTGTTTGTCAGATGGTGATTTGCATATTGTATCATTCTTTTGGAATTTGCTAGTTGGCATTCTCCATACATAAGAACTTTTCCACATGCTCCATACACATACATACTTAATTAGGAATTTACCTCACTAAGGACCTATAGATTCCATTTTTTTCCAATGAGTTACAATCTATTATTTCTTTATGTATTTTCCTTTTCAGATTGCCCAAACTATGGGCTATGGACAGAGGAAACTCCTTCAGGCAGTCCCCATGTCTTTTGGTCATGCTCCAACCTTCCTTGAATGTTTCTTTCTGACACAAAGATATTTATTTAACAAATGTATTTATTTGAAAAGCAGTGTGTTTGATGTGTTTATATTACATTTTAGATGTGTTTTTCCCCAGATTTATATTTTATTATTTTTTGAGGATGTCAAATATGAACACGGTTCCAAAAGTAAAACTCTAGAAAGCTAGATAGTCAGAGAATTATCATTGCTCCCCTCTTTCCTTCTACCCTACCCCCACCCCCAGTCTCATTAGCTTATAGCTTATCTTTCCTATGAATTTTCTTCCAAAAATAGACTGACACTCAAAAATTTTACTGTCTCTTTTTCCTCATATAAACTGTGTATATTATCAATATTCTTTACATGAAGCTTGTTTTCACTGAGAAATACATCCTAGAAATCATTTCATATGTAGTTAGATCTTTGTTATTCTTTCTTACAGCTATATAGTATTCCATTGTGTGTGTACCATGATGAATTGAACTACTGTTCATGTATGTGCATTTATGTTGTTCACACTATTTTGTAGTTACAAAAAAAATTGCAATGGATAATCCTGTGTGGTCTTTTTCTGCTATTCAAGATGAATTTTCAGAATAAATTCCTACTAGTGAAATTGCTGAGTGAGAGATAAACATAAATGTAATTTTGCTTGACATTGCCAATTTCCACTCCCTGAGAGTTGCATTCTCTTGCATTTCCACTAGCAAAATATGAGATAGTCTATTTCCCCACCTCCCTTCCAACAGGATGCTGTGTCAAGCTTTCCATTTTTTTTCCAATATGGTGGTATCTACACTAGTTTTAATTTGCATTTCTTTTATATGAGTAAAGTTGAATAGATCTTTTTGTATTTTAAGCTCATTTATATACCTTTTTTCTTATGAATTGTCTTATTTTTTCTATCAAGTGTTTAGACTTTTCACCTTAAACTTCTGCAAGGTTTGGAGTTTTATCTATAATATTTTCCCTGGTTGTTATGTGTCTTTAAAATTTGCTTATTATTTTTTGGTAATGGTAAAAATTTTAAAAATGTATTCAAATTTATTAATCTTTTCTTTACTGTATCTAGACTTTGGGCCAAATTTGTTAAAAAATATCTTTGATATCCCATAACTATAGTATTTGTAGAGATTCTTTTTTTTTTAACATGTAGATTTTTGATCCATTTAGATTTTATTCATGCGTATGGTTTGAGGTATGGATCTAAATTGATCTTTTTCCAATAGATACTGTTTCTCCAGCCTTTCATAAAAAGTTTATTACCCAAGTTATATGATATGCCTTCTTTTTCATATACTAGAATTACTTATGTATTTAGGTATATTTATTATATTCGTGTTTTATCCCACTGGCCTGTCTCTTTCCATGTCATTACCACACAAATACAACTATAGAGGCTTTAGACTATTTTTAACATATGGTACAGCTAGTGCTTTTCTTAGCCTTCTTTGCACAGTTTTTCATATGTTTTTCTTTCAGAAGAACCTTCATTATCACCTTGCCTATGTCCATAAAGAAAAAAAAAATAGTGGCTCTTTATGGTTTACTCCTCAGTTTAAGGAAAACATATTTCTATGATGTTATGTTGGTGTTTTATATTTGTTTCCTTTTCCATACTATCTTTATTGGGGTAAGATACAGTAATATATTTCATAAAAATAATTTGAAATTCTCATGCTCTAGAACATTATATGTAACATTTGGATTCCATGAATGTTTGATAAAATGCCCCTGGAAGTCACCCAGATGTGGTAAATCTGTTTGTAGGCTATTTCCTTAATAACTTTATTTCTTGTAGGGAAATCAGTCTTATTACCATTTTTAAAAAAAACGTTTATTAGGATAAATCATACTGTTTTACTAAGAAAATTATATTTTTCATGAAGGTTTTTAAATGTCTATACATGGAGATCTGGTAGTTATTTTTATAATTTTAAAAACTATATTCTTTTTGTATTATATCTCCTTTATCATTTCTTATTATAGCCTTATTCATATTTTCTTAATTGACTTTGCTAGTGCCTAGCCTATTTTGAATAGTTTTCTAAAATATGAGATTTGGAAGGGTGATTGGGTGGCCCAGTCTGTTAAGTGGCTAACCATTGATTTCTGCTCAGGTCATGATCTCTGGGTTCATGGGATTGAACCTTGCATCAGGATCCATTCTGATAGTGCAGAGCCTGCTTGGAATTCTCTATTTTCCTCTTTCTCTGTTCCTCTCTGATTCCTGTTCGCTCACATGCATGCTCTCTCTAAATAAATAAAATAAATAAATTTAAAATCCTTTCAAAATGAGATTTTTTTACTTTACTATTTTTCTTTTCTCCACCCCATTAATTTCTGCCATTCTGCTACATTTTTATTACTTTCTATATTGTTCTCTTTTGGGTTTACTTTAGAGTTTTCGAGAAGTTTGAGTTGTGAATTTCATTAATTTATTTTGATTTCTTAATTTTTTATGATAAAAGAAGTTTAAGACATAGATTTTCCTCTGATACAGCTTCTATATATCCAAAACATCTTTATATATAGTGGTTTTATCATTTTAGAAATTTGTAGTTTGGGTTTTTATTTCAAATTTCACAAGCACATTAAATTTCCATGTAGAACTTTTTCAATGATTTTGTCATCAATGTTGTATTATTTTCTGATCAGGGTAATTTTCTTTGCAATATTTCTACTTTATTAAATTATTGATGCTTTCCTTGTAACATAATCAATTTTGTTGATGGTCCATGCATACTAGAGCTAGACACAAATGTGTTTTCTCTAATCAGGGTGTGAGATAGAGCCATAAAATCAGTCATATTTATTTAGATTGTCTCTATTTTTATCTTTTTTCCACTTGATAAGTGTTATATTGAGAGAATTATGTTAGTCTTCTATTTTTAACTGCACTTCTGTCTGTATTTCCTTCCAATTTCTACAGTTTATGCTTTATAAAAGTGATTTCTTTGTTGTTTTATGTGTACATATTTATAACGTATCACCATGGTGATATGAATGTTTGTATTAAACAACTTTTAATGTCTTTTGGGTTGAACTTTGCTTTTGTATTAGAATTTAAACCCTTGCTTATTATTTCCACCATGCTGAACTCACTTTTAGATGTGTTTATTGTGTCGAGTATGGAGTGGCTAATTCTCTCTGAGACAAAATCAAAATCATATTTATTAAGTTAAGCCTTGAGTTTCCTGAAAATTCTTCATTGTGTTTTGATCTTTATGATGCTTTTTAGAAATTTGATGCTAGTTTAATACTCTCATAAGTTATTTGATCTTTTTACCATGGAGCCTCCAAGGATTTTTTTAAATCTTTAAATTCTAGTAATATACTGTGTTATGCCTTAGAGTTGACTATTCTGGGACAGTTGTCTCAAAAGCTGGGTGAACATTTTACATATATAAATTCAGGTTTTCTTTTGCTTCTGGAATTTTTTTGGTTATAGTGTTAAATATTTGTTCTGTTCCAATGTTTAGAGCTCCTTCTTCATTGAATTCAATTGTACATATACTGAATCTTTTTTGCCTGCTTTCTTTTTAAACGATTTTTGTCTCATAATATTTATCTCCTTTCTTTACCTCATTTCATTCATGTAATTTTTTTCTTACTTTTCTTCAGTTCCCCTTTTTAAGCTTTTATTTGAATCTGTTCTTCGTTAATCACATAGTCCTTTGAATTTGGGTTTTTAATATTCTTTTTTCTCATAGGATCTAATTTCCTGTTCTTTTAAATGTTTTCTTTTACTGCTTAATTTCCAAGGAGCTTCTCCCTTTTAAAAATATTTTTTTTCCAGGGCACCTGGGTGGCTCAGTCTGCTGAGCATCCAACTTTGGCTCAGGTCATGATCACACAGTTCATAGGTTCGAGCCCCACATCGGGCACTGTGCTGACAAAGATAGTTTTTTTTGAGATAGTCTCTTTGTTCTTCATAAAGGTTTGTTCTAGAGCTTAATAAATAGCTTTATTAAAATTGGTGTTTATTTTACTATCAACAGGCAATTTAAATTTCTATTGTTCACTATTTTCCAGTTAGGTTGAAAGCATAAGATTCATATGGATTTACCTCTTCTTGTTGCTCTTAATTTTTAGAGAATATTTTGGGCTATTTCAATTTAAGTAGCTCCCATTATCCAAGTTACCCAGGAGAAAAAAAAAGTTCAAAGTTACCCAGAATTTATATCTGCCTTATTGATAACATTATTATTTTTTAAAATGTGTTTAATATATACTTAATTAAGTTATATACACACACATACATACCATTTAATATGTGTGTGTGTATATATTACTGTGACCTATTTACACTGAAAAATGAATTAAATGACACATTTATAGCAGTTATCATAAATCAACCAATTAGGACACTTTTCAAGTAAAGAATTGCCTAATTTCAAATCATTTTTTTAATATATGAAATTTATTGTCAAATTGGTTTCCATACAACACCCAGTGCTCATCCCAAAAGATGCCCTCTTCAATGTCCATCCATACCCTTCCCTCCCTCCCAACCCCCCATCAACCCTCAGTTTGTTCTAAGTTTTTAAGAGTCTCTTATGCTTTCGTTCTCTCCCATTGTAACCTCATTTTTTTTCCTTCCCCTCTCCCATGGGTTTCTGTTAAGTTTCTCAGGATCCACATAAGAGTGAAAACATATGGTATCTGTCTTTCTCTGTATGGCTTATTTCACTTAGCATCACACTCTCCAGTTCCATCCATGTTGTTACAAAGGGCCATATTTCATTCTTTCTCATTATCACATAGTTCTCCATTGAGTATATAAACCGCAATTTCTTTATCCATTCATCAGTTGATGGACATTTAGGCTCTTTCCATAATTTGGCTATTGTTGAGAGTGCTGCTATAAACATTGGGGTACAAGTGCCCCTATGCATCAGTACTCCTGTATCCCCTGGGTAAATTCCTAGCAGTGCTACTGCTGGGTCATAGGGTAGGTCTATTTTTAATTTTTTGAGGAACCTCCACACTGTTTTCCAGAGTGGCTACAACAGTTTGCATTCACACCAACAGTGTAAGAGGGTCCCCGTTTCTCCACATCCTCTCCAGCATCTATAGTCTCCTGATTTGTTCATTTTGGCCACTCTGACTGGCATGAGGTGACATCTCAGTGTGGTTTTGATTTGTATTTCCCTGATGTGGAGTGATGTTGAGCATCTTTTCATGTGCCTGTTGGCCATCTGGATGTCTTCTTTAGAGAAGTGTCTATTCATGTTTTCTGCCCATTTCTTCAATAGATTATTTGTTTTTTGGGTGTGGAGTTTGGTGAGCTCTTTGTAGATTTTGGATACTAGCCCTTTGTCCAATATGTCATTTGCAAATATCTTTTCCCATTCCGTTGGTTGCCTTTTAGTTTTGTTGGTTGTTTCCTTTGCTGTGCAGAAGCTTTTTATCTTCATGAGTTCCCAATAGTTCATTTTTGCTTTTAATTCCCTTGCCTTTGGGGATGTGTCAAATAAGAAATTGCTGCGGCTGAGGTCAGAGAGGTCTTTTCCTGCTTTCTCCTCTAGTGTTTTGATGGTTTCCTGTCTCACATTCAGGTCCTTTATCCATTTTGAGTTTATTTTTGTGAATGGTGTAAGAAAGTGGTCTAGTTTCCTAGATATGTTCCTTCTATCCCGACTTTCTCGGGGTTTTTATTAAGAAAGGATGCTGAATTTTGTCACATGCTTTTTCTGCATCGATTGACAGGATCATATGGTTCTTATCTTTTCTTTTATTAATGTGATGTATCACGTTGATTGATTTGTGAATGTTGAACCAGCCCTGCATCCCAGGAATGAATCCCACTTGATCATGGTGAATAATTCTTTTTATATGCTGTTCAATTCGATTTGCTAGTATCTTATTGAGAATTTTTGCATCCATATTCATCAGGGATATTGGCCTATAGTTCTCTTTTTTTACTGGGTCTCTGTCTGGTTTAGGAATCAAAGTAATACTGGCTTCATAGAATGAGTCTGGAAGTTTTCCTTCCCTTTCTATTTTTTGGAACAGCTTGAGAAGGATGGGTATTATCTCTGCTTTAAATGTCTGGTAGTATTCCCCAGGGAAGCAATCTGGTCCTGGACTCTTATTTGTTGGGAGATTTTTCATAACTGATTCAATTTCTTCACTGGTTATGGGCCTGTTCAAGCTTTCTATTTCCTCCTGATTGAATTTTGGAAGTGTGTGGGTGTTTAGGAATTTGTTCATTTCTTCCAGGTTGTCCAGTTTGTTGGCATATAATTTTTCATAGTATTCCCTGATAATTGCGTGTATTTCTGAGGGATTGGTTGTAATAATTCCATTTTCATTCATGATTTTATCTATTTGGGTCATCTCCCTTTTCTTTTTGAGAAGCCTGGCTAAAGGTTTATCAATTTTGTTTAGTTTTTCAAAAAACCAGCTCTTGGTTTCATTGATCTGCTCTACAGTTTTTTTAGATTCTATATTGTTTATTTCGTCTCTGATCTTTATTATTTCTCTTCTTCTGCTGGGTTTAGGCTGCCTTTGCTGTTCTGCTTCTATTTCCTTTAGGTGTGCTGTTAGATTTTGTATTTGGGATTTTTCTTGTTTCTTGAGATAGGCCTGGATTGCAATGTATTTTCCTCTCAGGACTGCCTTTGCTGCATCCCAAAGTGTTTGGATTGTTGTATTTTCATTTTCATTTGTTTCCATATATTATTTTTTAATTTCTTCTCTAATTGCCTGGTTGACCCATTTATTCTTTAGTAGGGTGTTCTTTAACCTCCATGCTTTTGGAGGTTTTCCAGACTTTTTCCTGTGGTTGATTTCAAGTTTCATCGCATTGTGGTCCGAAAGTATGCAAGGCATGATCTCAATTCTTATATACTTATGAAGGGCTCTTTCGTGACCCAGTATGTGATCTATCTTGGAGAATGTTCCATGTGCACTCAAGAAGAAAGTATATTCTGTTGCTTTGGGATGCAAAGTCCTAAATATATCTGTCAAGTCCATCTGATCCAATGTATCATTCAGGGCCCTTGTTTCTTTATTGACCATTGTCTAGATGATCTATCCATTCTTGTAAGTAGGGTATTAAAGTCCCCTGCAATTACCACATTCTCATTAATTAGGTTGTTTATGTTTGTGAGTAATTGTTTTACATATTTGGGGGCTCCCCTATTCGGCTCATAGACATTTATAATTGTTAGTTCTTCTTGATGGATAGACCCTGTAATTATTATATAATGCCCTTCTTCATCTCTTGTTACAGCCTTTAATTTAAAGTCTAGTTTGTGTGATATAAGTATGGCTACTCCAGCTCTCTTTTGACTTCCAGTAGCATGATAAATAGTTCTCCATCCCCTCACTTTCAATCTGAAAGTGTCCTCAGATCTAAAATGAGTCTCTTGTAGACAGCAAATAGATGGGTCTTGTTTTTTTATACATTCTGATACCCTATGTCTTTTGGATGGTGCATTTAGTCCATTTACATTCAGTGTTATTATAGAAAGATATGGGTTTAGAGTCATTGTGATGTCTGTAGGTTCATGCTTGTAGTGCTGTCTCTGGTACTTTGTGTCACAGGATCCCCCTTAGGATCTCTTGTAGGGCTGGTTTAGTGGTGATGAATTCCTTCAGTTTTTGTTTGTTTGGGAAAACCTTTATCTCTCCTGCTATTCTATGTGACAGACTTGCTGGATAAAGGATTCTCGGCTGCATATTTTTTTCTGTTCATCACATTGAAGATCTCCTGCCATTCCTTTCTGGCCTGCCAAGTTGCAGTAGAGAGATCTGTCATGAGTCTTATCGGTCTCTCCTTACATGTTAGAGCATGTTTATCCCTAGCTGCTTTCAGAATTTTCTCTTTATCCTTGTATTTTGCTAGTTTCACTATGATATGTCGTGCAGAAGATCGATTCAAGTTATGTCTGAAGGGAGTTCTCTGTGCCTCTTGGATTTCAATGCCTTTTTCCTTCCCCAGATCCGGGAAGTTCTCAGCTATTATTTCTTCAAGTTTACCTTCAGCACCTTTCCCTCTCTCTTCCTCCTCTGGAATACCAATTATGCATAGATTATTTCTCTTTAGTGCATCACTTAGTTCTCTAATTTTCCCCTGATACCTCTGGATTTTTTCTCTCTCTTTTTCTCAGCTTCTTCTTTTTCCATAATTTTATCTTCTAGTTCACATATTTTCTCCTCTGCCTCTTCAATCTGAGCTGTGGTCATCTCCATTTTATTTTGTTGCTATTTAATAGCATTTTTTAGCTCCTCCTGACTGTTCCTTAGTCCTTTGATCTCTGTAGCAATAGATACTCTGCTGTCCTTTATACTGTTTTCAAGCCCAGCGATTAATTTTATGACTATTATTCTACATTCACTTTCTGTTATATTGTTTAAATCTTTTTTGATCGGTTCATTAGCTGTTGTTATTTCCTGGAGGTTTTTTTGAGGGGAATTCTTCCATTTTGTCATTTTGGATAGTCCCTGGAGTGGTGGGGAACTGCAGGGCACTTCCCTTGTGCTGTCTTGAATAACTTGTGTTGGTGGGTGGGGCCGCAGTCAGACCTGATGTCTGCCCCCAGCCCACCTCTGGGTCTACAGTCAGACTGGTGTGCATCTTCTCTTCCCCTCTCCTAGGGGCAGGATTCACTGTGGGGTGGGGTGGCCCGCCTGGGCTACTTGCACACTGCTAGACTTGTGGTGCTGGGGATCTGGCGTATTAGCTGGGGTGGATCGGCAAAGTGCACAGGGGCAGGAGGGGCAGGCTCAGCTCACTTTTCCTTCCTTGGAGATCCGCTTTGGGAGCGGCCCTGTGGCACCAGGAGTGAGTCAGACCCGCTGGAGGGATGGATCCGGAGAAGCACAGCCTTGGGTTGGGTGTTTGGGTGGTGCAAGCAAGTTCCATGATGGGAACTGGTTACCTTTGGGATTTTGGCTGGGGGATGGGCGAGGGAGATGGCGCTGGCGAGCTCCTTTGTTCCCTGCAAAGCTGAGCTCTGTTGTCCTGGGCTCAACAACTCTCCCTCCCGTTGTCCACCAGCCCTCCAGCTCTCTGAGCAGAGCTGTTCACTTATAACCTTCCAGATGTTAAGTCCCGTTTGCTGTCTGAACACACTCTGTCTGGCCCCTTGGCTTTTGCCAGACAGACTCGGGTCCTCTGTTTGGCTCGCAGGCTGCCCCTCTGCCCCGGCTCCCTCCCGCCAGTCCGTGTAGTGTGCACCGCCTCTCCGCCCTTCCTACCCTCTTCTGTGGGCCTCTCCTCTATGCTTGGTTCTGGAGAATCCATTCTTCTAGTCTTCTGGAAATTTTCTGGGTTATTTAGGCAGGTGTGGGTGGAATCTAAGTGATTCGCAGGACGCGGTGAGCCCAGTGTCCTCCTACGCCGCCATCTTGCTAAAATCATTTTAATAAAAAAGTATTTGGCCACTCTAACTCCAATTATGATATTTCAGAAAGTTTGAGATATTTAAATATTTATTATATCTAATTGTTGTCCCCTAAAAGTATAATAATAAATCCTAGTAATATAGCACATAGTTCATATTTTGACATGAACTGAGTAGGAAATTCAGTGGTCTTAAATTTATCTGTATTCAATTCCTAGCATTGGTATTTTAAAATCTGTGTTATATTATATATCTCTTCTCTTCAAAGCCTTCAATAATTTCCCATTTGACTCTAGCTAAAATATCATAGTATTTTTGAATGACCCATACAATCCAACAGGTTTTGGTCTCTGGCTATCTTTCTAAAATGATTTGTTTTCCATTTCACTCACTGTGCTCCAGGTACATTATTATCCTTCTTTGTATTCTGTTGCCACACCACACATACTCCTAGCCCTAAGGTTTTCATGTGCTATTCCTTCTTGAAAATACTTTCCCAAGATATATACATGCTTGTACTTAGGTTACTACAAGTGTTGTAGTTACGAATCTCTGTTCATATAAAAGGTTATAAATAATAATAAAATTATCATTACTAGTCCATGTTACATAAAATTAATACCTCCCCATGCTCTGCTCTCATTTTGTATATTTTCTGTCTCCCTTCCCTAGAGTATAATTTCTTTGAGGGCAGACACCTCATCTTGTATTTTCAGAGATTAAAGCGGGAAAAGCTCTAAGCATACAAAAATTGATCAGTAAATATTTGTTGTATGAATGAAGGACTGACTGACTGAATTTATTTGGTCTCCATCTCTTTAAGAAGAAAAGACTTGTCATCTTAAATGTAATTAATCTGAATCCCTCATGATTCTTAGCAAGATGTTAAAGCCACACATAAATGCTACACAGTAAAGACTGATGAATATTGAAGTGCCATTTTTTATGTCATACATTTACTTTTTATTTCAACAAATCCTTATAGAGCTCCGTATTCTATAACCGATTAGTGTAATAGGTGCAAGTAATACTAAATTTAATAAAACATGGTGTCTTCCATAAAAAACATTGCTAATCATTTCAAACCATAATACTTAAAAAGAGCAGCTTTGTAGAAATCTATATTTGCGTTAGAATCTTTTCTTCAAGAAATTTAGAAGGCAGGAGAAAATATTATATGTACAACATAGGTATATTGCCTGATTTTAGGTGTGTTTCATGTTCATAGTAAGCATACTAACAGCTGGAAAATAATTACACAAAATACATCAAAAACTAGATGCCAACTCAAAAAATAAATAATCCAGTTAAGAAATGGTCAGAAGACATGAATAGACATTTTTCCAAAGAAGACATCCAGATGGCTAACAGACATTAGAAATGACGCTCAACATTACTCATCGTGAGGGAAATACAAATCAAAACTACAATGGGATATCACTTCATACCTGTTAGAATGCCTAACATTAACAACATAGGAAACAACAGGTATTGTCAAGGATTCAGAGAATGGGGCATCCTCTGACACTCTTGGGAGTGCACACTGGTGCAGCCCCTGTGGAAAACAGTATGGTGGTTCCTCAAAAAGTTAAAAATAGAACTACCATATGATCTAGCTATTGCACTACTAGGTGTTTACCCAAAGGATATAAAAATAAAGATTTGAAGGGGCACATGCACCCCGATGTTTATAGCAGCATTTTCAATAATAGCCCAATTATGGAAAGAGCCCAAATGTCCATTGATTGATGAATGGATAAAGAGGATGTGGTATGTTTGTGGATGAGTATAAACACACACAATGGAACATTACTCAGCTATCAAAAAGAATGAAATCTTAACCATTTGCAGCCCCGTGGATGGTGCTAGAGAGTATTATGCTAAGTGAAATAAGTCAGAGAAAGACAAACACCATATTATTTCACTCACATGTGGAATTTAAGAAACAAAACAGATAAACATGGGGCAGCAGGAAAGACTCGAACCATAAAACAGACTCTTAACTATAGAGAACAAACTGAGGGTTGTTCGAGGGAAGGTGGGCAAGGGGATGGTTTAAATGAATGATAGATAAGAGGGGCACTTCTGATGAACACTAAGTGTTGTATGTAAGTGATTAATCATAATTTTTATACTGAAACTAATATTACACTGTATGTTAACTAACCGGAATTTAAATAAAAACTTGAAATGTAAAAAGAAACAAAAAAGTTGATAGCAGATGTAAAGAGCTAAATATAAAACATTAATTGAATGAAATACTAACTTTATATTTAAATTTCTATGTTTTAAATTAAAAATGTTTATTTATTTATTTTGAAAGAGAGAGAGAGCGAAAGAGGGGCAGAGAGGGAGGGAGAAGGAGAATCCCAAGCACGCTCCACACTGTCAGCTCAGAGCCCAATGCGGGGTTCTATCTCACAAAATGTGAGATCATGATCTGAGCCCAAATCAAGAATTGGACGCTTACCCAACTTACCCACCCAGGTGCCCTTGTATGTCTATCTTTATCTGAATTCTTTTCAGGGTATTGCCATTTTTTTTCCAAAATGTATTTACCTGCTATTATTGTATAAATGTCAATTGTCTGGACATGAATATGGACAGGCATATCTTATAAGATCTCAAAGTGCTGATGTCTTAAGTCAGATAAAGAATAAGGGTAATTTAAAACATTTTAAAATATAAATAATAATGATTATAATAATACCTAATGTAGTTTTCATGTTACTGTGTTCCAAGCACTGTTTTAAATTCTTTTCAACTAACAGTATATATAAATATCCACTGTTGCATATCCACACCGTATGTACACATATCTGAACCAGGTTTTTATCAGGCCGAGGACTACTCTTCCTACCTCATTTCACACAGAAGAGAGATATAGGTTTATTATATTTAGAAACAAAGGGAGTGTATTCAATAATGATTCTGTCAATTAAACTAGCTAAACAGGGAAGAAAATAAGACTCAGGATTGATTAGGGTAGACTGTTGAAGTGCTTTTTCTTCTTCAACTTATCAGAGCTAATAGCTCCATTCACTCACTAGGCAGCTAATCTATATAATGACAAGCCATCAAGGTTCTAGTAGGACTGTAACAAATCCACACATTTCATGAAGAGAACCTCCCATTCTGGCTTCATATTTTTTGGTCAGTAGGAAGTTTTTGGTTCCTAAAAAGGCACTAGCTCCCTGTAATACTATAAATACTATATGATGATAATGATACAAGAAGCTCAAATTGGCAAAGTTTTATGTTGTTTTTAGTTTTTGACAGAAAATAATATATTGAAAGAAAATTTTGTCACTGATATAATCAATCCCACTACAAAAATAATTCCACGATGACAGCAAATTTCAGGGTGGATTGTCTCAAACAGCAAGTAGAAGTAAAAAAATGCAGGAAATAATTAGTTATGATGAAGTGAGACCTGAGATCTCTTTTAGAAACATAACGAGGCAATTTGAATAGAAGTTATGCTCTTAATAGTTTATAAATTTACTTTAGAAAATGGGTGATATGTGGATACTTTCAGGTAATATTTGTCTTTAATATTCAAGAGATGTCTAAAACTGTAATATATCACAAACCACAGTTAAATGCCTCCTAATATCCCTGAGAGATGGCTGAAAGATGTGTGTGTACCAAGGAAACACTAACACTTTATTAGCCAGGCTTGGGCCCAATCCCCAGAACTTAGATTCTAGAAAGCTGAATCAAACTTTAAAAGGACCATCTATTTACTTCAAGTTAGTTATCTCAAAATAGATTCACACAGAATCGATTTACCATTTCAATACCCCACCCCCAACACATGCATGCACACACACATGACATAAAATGTCCACCTTGTACCTAGGATCTCACCAATATGAATTAAAAAAAACAGAAAAATCTAAGACATCACTTTCCTCTACAGGCAAGAAGAAAAAGTAAGAATGAGAGAGTCTACTAATAGGACTGTTGTCCTGGACAGAGCAATATCCTCAGCCTGGCTGCTACAGGGGAGGAAAGACAGGAGGAGGAAACAATTGTTTTCTCTCTTTCTTGGAAATGGATTGTGTCCATTACCAGATACAGGAGAAATAAGAAACCTGCACTCACATAAACTAACCTTGTAACTCACATTGACTTTGCAGTCTAGCAAATATGACTCAAGCACTGTCTTAGAAGCTTAAAAATAACTCTCAAAATTGACCACTTGTGTTACCTTGGGCGAATGGATTCATTTCTGTGTGCCTCAACTTCTTCACTTCTGAATGGGTATAATACTATGTCTGTCTGACACGGAATTGTTTATATCGAATGAGTATTTTTTAAAGCATTGAAAGTTGTATTTATCACAACATCAACTTGTATACTTTAATATCATTCCAGAGTTCAATGTTGGATTTACTTTAATGAGACTTATATTTAGAAGAAAAGCTAAGAAAATTATAAGTAAAGTTATCTGAGTGACTACATACATGATCTTTAAGGAATACAGTTTGACAGTTTTCACATGCCCTTTGACACTTTTCTGTTATTTAAAAACTTTAAATCTCGAGCATGATTTCCAAATTTTATATAAAATATAAGATAAATTGAAAATAAAATTGTCTAAATTTTGTTTCTATTTCTGTTTATCGTGTTGTTGTGGAAACAAACCAATAGTTTAAAAATGCAGGTGTGTTTTTATCCTCTATCGTGAGAGAATTCTAAATGATCTTTGTAAAACGATGCTCACACAAGAGCAAATATGTTTGGGAACATGATAGTGTTTCTCAATATGAAGAAAATAGATCTGGACTTGATGAGGAACACCAAGACATAGTGCTTTTTAAAAAAATGTATCCTTATTTTTTTCAAATTTTTATTTTAAAGGGAGGGAATAATATTAGCATTTTTTTAGCTTTAGAGGAGAATCCTTGGATCAAAAGACAGTTACAAAATTTTGAAGCTTCATGTAGACATGAAGTCTAAGTGGTTTCAACTAAAATGAATAATTTTGAAACAGTAAGAGCATCATATTTTTCATGTTCTTCCAAGTAGAAGATAAACCTGTGATTTCCAGAAATGAAGGAATAATTGGTGAAATCCTGAAATGATGGAGCAAGAGAAAAAAAAAAAAACAACTCATTTAAATCTGTGTGCATTGAGCCACTTAATAAGTGAAACACAAGGCTGAATTTGGAAGGAGGAAAGGTACCAGAAAAGAAAAATGTAATCAGCTATTTCATCTATAGATCTATTATCATGGCATCTGTCTCATGTAATTAGAGAATATTCATATCTGTATCTCTAATCTTGATGTCCAGGATAAGCCTTAGACACCATATATTCAAAAGTGTGACTTATCAGTCAGAGAAAGACAGATATCATATGTTTTCACTCATATGTGGAATTTGAGACACTTAACAGAAGACCATGGAGGAAGGGAAGGGAAATAGTTTCAAACAGGGAGGGAGACAAACCATAAGAGATTGTTAAATACACAGAAAAAACAGGGTTGATGGGGGTGAGGGAGAGGAGAAAATGGGTGATGGGCATTGAGGAAGGCACTTGTTCGGATGAGCACTGGGTGTTGTATGTCAGCAGCAAATCATGGGCATCTACTCCCAAAGCCAAGGGCACACTGTATACACTTAGGTTAGCTAACGTGACAATAAATTATATTTTTAAAAAAGTGTGACCTATAATTCTGTTGGCACCCTAATGCTAATATATCAAAATCAAAACCTACTATCCTTGCACCATAATCCAGACCTTCTGTATTTTATATATCTGTGAATGGCCATTCTTTTTGGCTTGGCAAAAAATATGGACAATGGTTAGTCAAGGATTTCAACTTCCTATTCAGTTGCTCCTAAAATATGACTTTATCTGCCTCACTGAAAGCCACCTGCTCTCCATACTCATTACCCTTACTGAAAATAATGATGAACTCAGGCGATCGACGAAACTACTTACAGCACTAATATCCTAGTAGATTAGAATAACTCATTCTTGTACAACATCCATAATTACACCAATAATGATTTCTTTAAATGCATATTTGGTCACATAATTCTCTAGATTAAAATACCTTAATGCCTGTAGTACCCTCTCCAGTGACTTCAGTGACATCTTCAGCTTCTTTCCTAACATATCATTAAGGGGCAAAGCCACAGAATTTCATCCTGGTGTCTCAGATACTCAAAGCTTTAGATCTGAGGTTGACTTGACTTGAATACAGGCAATCCAGACCAGTTCCCAAATGGATTTCCTGTCTAGATTATCTAAAATAAGCCCATGGTCCTATCTGCTTAGGTACATGAAGAATGTTCATGAACAGACTTCTGTCTACAGAGCCTTGTATCCATTGTAGTCTTAGGGTAAGGAAATGATCCAGGTATAATAACAGTTCTCTCATACTGCTATGGAAATGACCAGAGTATCTAGACATACTGACAAGGTAATTATGATATCTTGACAGGAGAAGATTTTATGCTTGATGAAGGGAATGTTCAGTGCGTTATGAATGATTTCTACTGATAACCATTCTGGGTAATAGCTATGCTTCAATGAAAGGATCAGTTAGAATCTCACATATGAATTGAAGCTGCACAAATTTTCCTACCTTGAACAGACTCTTTTTTGTTATGGATTTCTCCCTTTTTTTTTGTTTGTATGTAAAAGAGAGAGAGAAAGAAAGGAGAAGGAGAAGGAGAAGGAGGAGAAGAAGAAGAAGAAGAAGAAAAGAAAAAAAAAGAATAAAAGGAAAGGAAGAAAGAAAAAAAGGAATTTTCTGGCATTTGTTCCTTAACAAACAAATGACATGTTTACTAAGATCTCCCCTCCCTTGTAGATGTTTCATTTAGAATCCAGTGTGAGAGTACTGCCAGGACTAGATGTCTTATTCTACAGCATTCATAAACATGTGTTGCTTCCCAGCCAGAACAGAGGCAGTTAATGATGTCCATAATGCTCCATCAACATGACTTAAATTCAAAGATGTTTGCATGTGTAATAATCACACTGGAAAAAAAAGTGATAATTAAGATTCTGAAGTACAAAAGGGTAATGCACTGTCCTCTTCCTCAGTAGGGAAGTTCATTAGCAGTGGAATCATGTCATTTGCCCATCTGTTCATAATTGCATTCACTCCAGGAACTAAGTGAAGGAAGTGACATCACATGGTCCTTATACACACAAGTTTGTAAATCACATGTATGTTCTTATCTGCATGGATGACTGGGGCGGGGGACGGGGGGTGGGGTGCTCAGCAAAACAACAACAACATCCCACCAGCAACAGTAACGACTAATTGAACCTTTTCCAAGCATAGCATAGGCAGATGACCTCATTAATTTTGTAATCTTGACAAGATATTCTATCTCTAGGAAATCTCACAGAAAAATGCCTGCTGCTGTTTCTGTGTGCTATCAAGGCCATATTGTGGGGGTAATTATCTTTCAACTGGTTGGAGACACACCTCTTGTTTGTATGTCCTAAACATCGGGTGCTTAGCAGCTGCTGTAATATCAATGGGCGAATGAAACAGGCCCTCATTAGATTAGCACTGAGCTGATTGCTGGTGCCAGTCTCATTATTATTGGTGACTAAACTGGCAGATTGTCAGGATGTCTCATGGCGAGATGAGCTTTTGCAGCTCTTTGTTTGTAGTTATTATAAACAAAGAAGTGAAAGCAATCCCTTGGGTATAGTCTCTTCTCAAAGGTTTTGTGTGTGTGTGTGTGTGTGTGTGGGTGGGTGTGTGCATGTATGTGTGAGTGGCAATCAGCTTGCAGAGGCAGCATTGGTAAACAACTTCTTATTTTAAGGAACGATATTAATTAAAGTATGGAGTGTGTTTGGAAAGAGAACTTGTTAATTATTTAATGTCACCTGCTCTGATCCAGCCCACCAGTTGAAATTAATTATATATATATATATATACATATATATATATATATATATATGTATATATATATATCTCAAAAATACTGTACCTGTCATGAACACCAATGAAAATATAGGCTTCCAAGAGGTGAAAACCTGTTTTTCATTTTAAATAATCTGCAAATGTGAGACATTACATCATAGTCTTAAATGCAAAGCAGACTTTCTTACTTTTCTTGGAAAACAGTATTGAATCCAAAGCCTCTACACTGATGCATTGCAAACTCTTTAGAATGGGTTAGGTCACCAGAATAAAATTATCTCAATCTATCTAGAAAATGATTCAAAAGAATTGGCTCATAGTGCTAAGTGTATACTTGCAAAATTAAGACTGGCATTGGTATTATAATATCTACTTGAGTAAATGAAGAAATGTGTCTGATTAAATGAACTGAAGCTTAAAACAATATAATATTTTTAAAAATGTGAGCAATGCATCACTTAACTTTGCCAAGGTTAGTATATGCACAAAGGTAGATGATAAATAGCTTTAATCTAACCCTGAAGGGGAGAAAAAGATTTTGTATATTTCAGAACTCTTACCATTTCTGGATTTAAGGCACAGGATTCTTGTCTCCAAATTCTATGTAGCTATTACTACATAGCAAAAGAGATTTCAGTAACGTAAATACCAATAGATTTGCTGCTAGGTACAAGGTAAACTCTAGAAGGTTGAGTATTTCTTTTTTCTAGAAAAGTGTCTATACATAGTTCTAGAGCTGAATCTGATCCTCTCCTGCTACTTTGTGAGGATTTAATGTGAACTGCTCTCTTCCAGTAGGACATACCTTTTGCAGGAGAACATCTACGACAAAGTAGAGGCATACAAAATATAAGGCGAGTTTCAACCATTTGCCTAGAAAGCCATAATGAATGCACTACAGGTTTTATTTTTTCAATTTTTAATGTTTTTTAAATGTTTATTTATTTTGAGAGAGAGAGAGAGCACGCTTGACCAAGGAGTGGGCGGAGAGAGCGGGAGAGAATCCCAAGCAGGCTCTGGTGCTGTTCACAAACCTTGCGATTATGACCTGAGCTGAAATTAAGAGTCAGAAGTTCAGCCTACTGAGACACCCAGGTGCCCCTTCGCTGCAGGTTTTAATATGAAAAATATGGCTTTGCCCTTAAATCAAAGCAATACTTGGCAGTCCAAACCACACATCCACAGAATCTTGACGATGCTGGAAACTTTCTGCATTTTCTCTGTACTGTATTATCATTGTTTTGGCAAAAATCACTTTTAAAATCATTCCTATTTGTCATAAAATTATCTTATAAACTCTTAGAAGCTCACCTACAATACACTAATTCTTTGGGACTAGTTATTTTCTCATCAGTGACTAAATTCTGTCTCTCGGTAACCATTTATCTCTGGGGATATGTGTGAGATACACAAGTTCCTCCTTTTTGTGGGATCACACGATACTTACTTGGGATATTTACCTGGGATATCAACAGAGAAACTCAACCTCTATATTTTTCACCAAAAATCTTTTAAAATATGCAAACACTTCCAACAATTCTCACTGCAAATGCATTTTAATGTTACCTCTCACTGAGAATAACAATTTTAAGTTATACAGTTTAGACTGTAGTTTAATATCATTGTTTTTAGAATTATAGAGCTACTTAAAATTTTAGAAGTTAGTGTTTGGGGAATGACAAAATTTGTTAAAAAATAACTTCATGACTCAGAAACTTGCAGACAGGAGATATTTGCTTTAATTGGAGAAAGACCAAGAATTAAACACATATATATGAAAATGTCACCTAAGAAAGTTATAAGCTCTTGAAGAACTATATTAACAAAGAATTTTTTATAGTGAATACTTGATGTTCTGTGAGTATCCTAATTTTGGTTGTATTTTGGTATAGAGATAGTAAAACATACACACATGTATAATATTTATGATTTTCATAAGAGGTCTCTCATCAATGAGTAAAAACTATCATTAGAAATATTGGGCATTTTTTTTCTGAACTTGCTCATAATAGAAATGTATAGATTTTAAATATTGTTCAATTCTTTCTCCTCCCAAAGTTGGGAAATTTTAATTCACTACCTAAGTGATGGGAGAAAACATAGTTATAGTGTATCAAAGACTGTCTCAAAGATGAGTCTAAATATGTATCAGGAATAATTTCCTCAATTTTAGGTCACTCCCCATAAAAAATGTGAATGAGTAATGTTAATTTACTGGTCACATAAACTCACCAAAAATTTATATTCACAGAATTCTGTTATTCTGAATTAACTCAAAATTAGTGTATATTTTGGTTGGTTACTCCTAGTGTGTGTGTATGTTTTACAGAAAGCATTTCCTAAATATTTTTAAATTGCTTATTTTGCTCGATTAAAAGTCATTGTTAGTGGGTTTATCTCTCTACCTTAATCCTTCACAACTAGAAGTTAAAAAGGCTTTTACCCTCTAGACTAAGTGCCTCCAGTCTCTAAATCAATGAAAACTAAATTTAGGAATATTGTGTAGCCCCAATCTCTGGCAAGGGGATATTTAGAAAAGGAGTAACAAACTTTCTGGAAAAGCCAGATAGTGAAATTTTTTTTTTGGTCCATTGAATCTCTCAGACAACTTAACCCTGTGATTGTAGTAGGAAAGCAATCACAGACAATAGAAGAACAAATAAGTGTGGTTGTGTTCCAATAAAGCTTTGTGGACACTGCAATTTTAATTTCATATTACTTATCATGGCATGAAATAATCATATTTCTTTGATTTTTAAAACATGAGTTAAATATATAAACAACATTCTTAGCTCACAAGTTATATACAAAAACAGGAGGTAGACAGGTCAGATTTGGCCCATGGATCATGGTTCGTTAACATATACTGTAGAGCACCTGGCTTGCCTGCCGTATGTGTGTGGGGTTGCCAGTCCTGAGCACCAGGGGCCCTAGAAGTTGTAACTTGTATCTCCTTAGTGTCACGCAGGAATTGCCAACATGAATACTTAGCCTATATGACTTCTAGTCTAGCACTTGTTGCTTGGTAGGATATTAGGGATCAGTAGATCCTGCTTCTGTGACCTCAATCTGTCTTCTGAGTTTCTGCTTTACCCAGACAACTTCATCTTCTTGAAACTAAGATATTGGCTTAGAAAAGAAATATTTCCCAGGAGCCACTGCTGTCTTATGTATTATACGATGGATACACTGCATGTTACGTGAGGCTTGCATTACTTCTATGCAGCCTTGACCTCATCGCAGATTACAAGGGCCACTTGTGGTTTTTGACTATTCAGCAGACTGATGACAGATGCTAATTTCTAACTCTTACCATCTGTATTTGTGCTGATTTAAATCCGCTAAGCCCACAAATTTTCTGTCCTGTGGATGTCAGCATAAATTTTTAGGGAGTGTATTAAAGTGATGATTACAGGAAATCTTCACCTACCAGTGTCTAAGATGATACTGATCTTTTGATCGATTTGTCCCCTAAGACTTCTAGGAGAATGGGTTCTGGATTCAGGTACTTCTGAATCAAATATCACTCCTGCTATTTATTGGTTATGTGATAATGAATGAGGTATTTACTTCTCCAACTCTTGCTCCTGCAATACTAAGGTGGATATATGAATGCATCTACCTTATGGGAGTATTATATTAAATGTTATAACATACAAGGCTAGCTTTATATGTTTCTATTTTCAATAATGGCGTAATAATTTGCCATGCATTTAGTACTTTAAAACAACACACAATTATTATCTTACAGTTTCTGTGGGTTAGAAGGTGAGCACAGTTTAACTGGGTTCTCTGCTTCAGGATCTCACCAGGCTACAATCCAGGTGTCAGCTGGAGCTGTGACTCATCAGAGGCTTGACTGGGGAAGGACCCACTTCCAAGCTCCATCAGTTTGTTGGCAGAATCCTTCTACTTATGACAGCATAACAGAAGCTTTCACTTTCTTAAATTTAGGCTGCTTCAGCACTAGAGTTCACGTGCCGATCCTTGTATGTGGGCTTTTCCAACATGGTCACTTACCTCATAGCGGCTTTCTTCAAAGCCCACAGCAGAATTTCTAACTCCAGGGAGGGGCTTTCACCTGACACTTTCCCCCAAAATTTTGTATAAGAATTCCTCAACACCCTGTTAAAAATTCTAATATGTACCACCCTACACCCAGTTATTCTACTTCAGGAAGATATTAAAACTGCTTGACTTAAGTCCAGGAGGTCATTTTGGTTATCACCAAGAAGGTGTTACATTAAGTTTGTGTCCATGAATATATGCTAAATTATGAATTAAAGATTGTCAGGGGACACCTGGGTGGCTCAGTCAGTTAAGTGTTCGACTTTGGCTCAGGCCATGATCTTGTGGCTTGGGACTTTGAGCCCCGTGTTGGGCTTTCTGCTGTCAGCTCAGAGCCTGGAGCCCGTTCAGATTCTGTCTCCATCTCTCTCCGCCCCTATCTGCCCTCCCCCCTCCTCATGCTCTCTCTCTCTCTCAACAATAAATAAACATTAAATTTTTTTTAAAAAGATTGTCAGAAGATACAGAAATATATACCTAATGTTACTATTTCTCATAAAATAGTCATTGCCAATACATGAAAAAGCTAATTATTCAGTCCATCTAAAAAGATTAATTAAAGGAAATGCCACTTCATAACACAAGTGACAAAAGAGATGGCACAAAATTGAAAAAAACGAATCTGGAATCTGTTCCGTAGACTATAATTGAAAATATATTTCCTGTGCTGTGTAAACTATTAATAAATTTCCTACAGTCTTACTATAAAAGAGCTTAATATTTAATCAAAGGAAATTAGAGTGTATTTAAAACCACTAATAAGAAACCAAGCAAAGAATTGAATAGTAAGGAAACTATTAGCTCTAAATTAAAGATGCGTAAACATATTAACTACATATTAGACCACATTCTGAATCTAATTATTCAGAGACATATTCAAAGTCAATATTATATGCCCTGTTCTCTAAATGATATAAATGACCACACAATCCTATTAGATTCAATTTTATAATTAGGCAAGAAGTCTGATATATTTTAAAGAAGCCAAACTTTAAAAAGATACAGATGTGGTTCAAAATGGAACTGTATCCCATTTTACCTATGTGTTGAGATACTTAATATCTTCTTCAGGATACTCATGTACAATGGTGGAAATATTTACTGTGGCTTTTGTGAGAAACAAATGAGATAACAATGGGGCTCATAAAAAGCATGTAATAAATATTGGCCTCTCTATCCATTGTTCTCTTCCTTGAGCATTCATATGAGGAAAAATCCTGCAAGACTTTCAGATATGATTTTATTACCTAAAATGAAAATTTCTAGCCTCGGTTCTCATCTATTTCTTTTCATAATTTAGTTATCTTATAAAATGCAGACTTCTCTCTTGGATATTTCTGTTTGTGTGAGCAATGTGATCCTTAGAGATGTGACATGCCAATATAATTTCAAATATTGAACTTCTGAGTGTCTAGGTTGATAAAGAAGATTTTATTCAAGACCAGGTCCTCTGTGAACATCTCAGTATAGTTGCATTATTTCAACCTGAATCAGTGAATAATTGAGCATGGGGACGCTCGAGATACTGAAAACTTATTTTACTCTGCATAAGGCTATGGATATAATGAACAGATTGGGCTCTTGTCTTTGTAGTGTTTCTTTTCTGAAGTTGTCCCAGTCATTTTTTCTTTCCTTAGAAGTCCAGTGTTGACCCAAAGCCCTTCTCAGTCAGACATACTGTAACTCAATGTCACTTATTTGTTCAGTTTATTGCTAGCAGAGCTCTTCTAGCAGTAACGTCTCTAGTCCATGGATAGTTACCTCATCCCCAAAATGCTTGGAACTGAGTTTCTGCCTTATACCTTGGGTATACTGAAATGGAATTTGTATGGTCTGTGGCACTTTTCCAGTTTCTTGATCTCTTATTTCTGCAAACTTTCCCTACCACCCCTTGGTGTCAATGTTTGATTTTACTCCCACCCTCCAAACAAATTTTTCTGGACTAAAATCATTTCTAAGCCTATTTGCTGTCAGACTTCTCTAACGTTCTCCATTCTCCCACTTGAACTTCCACAGATGGCTAAACCTCTCCCATTCTTAGAGAGTCTGGTATGAAATATATGTTTATGGTATTTGGTTCTACCAAGACTTACTCCCAGGGAAAGAATTCTGTTTTGTGCCTTCTTTTAGATTATTTTATACATGTGAGCATCCTTAATCGCAGTTAATTTTCAGAGATCTATAAGGTGTTCTTGATGGCTTTTCTAAACAGACTTATTTTGTCTGATGTGGCCAAAGCTACTGTTCTGAAAATAAAATACATTATCCTAGATAAAGAGCTGTCTTCCTACTGTGTGTGCTTCCTCAGGGGGAGGGGGGATGTATCAACAAACAGAATGTACCAAAAAATGTAAGAATAGGGCAAATTGTAAAAAAAAAAAAAAAAAAAAAAAAAACAAGACAAAAAAGCTTTGTTATATATTCACACTTTTGTTATTCTTTCAATAATTATACAATATTTCACATTCCTAATTAGAAAATTTCCTATTCCTAAATAATTCATGTATCTGAAATGTAACATATTAGTAGGAGAAATATATACACATGCAGATTGATTATGGTCACATTAATATCTTCAGCCTGAAATCATTGGAAATCTTTGTACATAAACACACAGTGCATAGTTCCTTCTACTATGGTCTCTTATTTTCACATTTTGACATGTAAACTTTTGTCATTTTTTACATAATTGTCATTAATCTATTTTCACATTTTGACAATGTAAACTTTTCTTTGTCATTTTTTACACAATTCACATTAAATGTACTGTTTGTGAGGCTAAATGATGGGATTTCGTGACACATTCATTTGGTGCAGTCTCATGCACTTTAAAATTTGGTTTAAACTACATTACTGACATATTCTGCATGCTGTATTTAATAACTGGCAGCCTGGGAGCTGTGACAAATTAATCTCTCTCAGAAGTCAAGACTAACCATGGTTCAAATGATGTTCTTCCATTTCTAGCAGGACCATGACCTGACTAAACTTTTCAAATTATAAGGTATAGTGAGAAATTCTTTTTTACTGGCTTAATGGATATGAATATTAAAGCAGTTTCTTGGATTCAGACCTGAGTTTGAGTCACTTCTCAGTAACGTTTTAATTAAATAGCTTTGGGATACATATCTGACACTTAATCCCTCATCTATAAAATATAGATACAAAAAACCCCTCATAGGGTAGTTTTGTAAAGTAATATATGTGAAAAACATAGCCTTTGGTAAATATTCACTAAATATTTTGAATGACTAATATTATTAAAATGAAGAAATGCTTTTAAAAGTAGAAGTGTAGTGAACTTTCTAATTTTATTCTAGTATACTGTAAAATACATATGTTTGGATAAAATATACCTAGAAGTGTACAATGTTAAAAATCACTATTCACTCACTTTGGTATGACCCTCAAAAGTATTGTCAGCAATGACTTTCATGTTGTCAGATCTGATGAAGATATGCCTGCTTTACCAAATCTCTGAAAGACATTTGAAACTAGTTGGCTCTTCTCCCTCTATATCCTGAGTTTCCTTAGGATTTAATCTTAAGCCTCATATTATCTTTCTGTATATTCTCTTTCTTGAGAATCCCACCAAAAGTCATCACTTCCCCTGATTATGATCAAGAAACTCAAGGACTAAAAACTGAACTCTTTATTCACAGAGGAAATATAAATCAAGAAAACCCTCAGAATAAACTGAGGGTTGATGGGGTGGGAGGGAGGGGAGGGTGGGTGAGGGGCATTGAGGAGGGCACCTGTTGGGATGAGCACTGGGTGTTGTATGGAAACCAATTTGACAATAAATCCCATATTAAAAAAATAAACTTATTTTGAGAGAGAGAGAGAGAGAGAGAGAGAGAGAGAGAGAGAGAATCCCAAGCAGGCTCCATGTTGCCAGTATAGACTTCGATATGGGACTCGATCTCACAAATCATGAGATCATGACCTGAGCAGAAATCAAAAACCAGATGCTTAACAGCCTGAACCACCCAGGTGCCCCGAGAATTCCTTTAAATCCCATAAATTTACTTGCTCACTTACCCACTCTTTTCTTATTTGTTCTATTATGAAAAAGAAAGTTTTCCACCACTTTCACACTGCTTGACCCTCTCTTCTAAGTGCACTGTGACTGTCATGTCCATTCTCATTTTCAGGACATTAACACTGTCAGCTGTAGTTTTCTTCTATAATCAGTTATATTCTCATTAATGGATATGTTGTCTGTGTTTAAACATATTCTAGATTCCTGTCATCAATACAACTGAATAAAATTAATAATTACAAAAATCTATTCTTCCTGAGCTACCAATTTATCTCTCTCCATGTCACAGCCAAATTTCTAAAAAGAGTTTTATTCAATATTTACTATTGTCGTTTTGCTACTTGTAAGTGCCTGACTCCAAATCTATCTTGCCTCACAAAACTACTAAAACAGTTCTTGAAAAGGATTTCTGTGCTCTCCCAGTAACTAAATTCAGTTAAAAAAAAAGAAAAAAAGAAAAAGTGTCCACAATAGACCACTCCACCTGTCTTTGGTTTCCATCATACCACATACCCCTGTTTTTTCTCTTACCTCTCTGGCTATTCTCTATCAATGCTCTTTGTGGATTCTTTTTCTTTTACTTATATGAGTTCCTCTGAGTTTGGTTCTTGATAGTTTTTCTTATCCTTTAAGTGTAAAATATATGTATGTTTTAGCCCGGATTCTCATATGAAACTCAAATTCATGAGTGCAACTATCTATCATAAATCCAATTCCTGTAGGGAACTTAGGGGATGTATGGATACACGAAAACACACACACACACACACACACACACACACACACACACACACACATCTGGTATATAATCCAGATGATCTCCTTAAAGGTCGGTAAAACTAACCTGAAGAATATATCTCATGCAGGAATGTTGGGGGTAGAGAGGATTTAGAATTTGGCATTTTAATTAACAGTTTATTTTCAGAAGTGTGTTGTTCTATTATTCTCTTCCAGCATTGGTTCGATTTTGTACGTATAATTTATAAAAAATTGCTAATTTCATTTGTGTTAAAATTATTGTCTTAAAATTTTCAGATTGTCTAATATTTTATAGGATATATTTAAATTTTTTTTTTTTCAACGTTTTTTATTTATTTTTGGGACAGAGAGAGACAGAGCATGAACGGGGGAGGGGCAGAGAGAGAGAGGGAGACACAGAATCGGAAACAGGCTCCAGGCTCCGAGCCATCAGCCCAGAGCCCGACGCGGGGCTCGAACTCACGGACCGCGAGATCGTGACCTGGCTGAAGTCGGACGCTTAACCGACTGCGCCACCCAGGCGCCCCATAGGATATATTTAAAAACACTTAAATATATAACATAACTTAGAAGACAGTTTTAATTCTGAATTATTTTCTTTTGGACAGCACAAGACATTTATATTTTCTTCTTTTCTCTTGGAGTTATGCATGAAAAGGGAAAGAAGTGTATAGAATTCAGTAGAGTACTTGTAAGTTTAAAGGTAAAAAAAAATGTTTTTCTTTAGTTTGAAGGAGAATAAAGCCTACAGTATTTCAGATCTTGGTCTTTATAAGGGCTGTGGTGGGTGGAAGTGATATTATAAGATAGCAGCACCAGTACAGCTAAAGTTAATACATATACTTCAAAGAGAAGAAATCTCAAGTGTCATGATTTTTATGTTGCACAAGTGTTATAGAAAGTTCCAAGTTCTGGATTGAGTTATAATTTATTTTACCTTTTTTACTGCATTCCCTCCTATTTTGGGCAAAGCCTTAATGAATAAAATCCAAGATTTAGGAAAAAATGAAAAAAAAAGAAGTTTATGATCAAAAGCTATCCCAGCAAATCAGGAGATAAAATATTCTACCTAAAAATATATCTTTCTGAACCTAGAAATAAAGTACATCTGGCCTGTAAGATATTAGGATATATTATATAATAAAATAATGGATATATACACTGACATGAATATATTAATATAGAGAATAGCATTTCTTTTCAGTGAAAATTCAAGAAAAGTGTAAGTTTTAATTAATGTCTACTGCTGGTACTTAACATACACAATGAATCACCTTGACATTCAAACCTCTCCACAGTATGACATCTACCTACAATTCTAATTTTATTTCCTACTCCTTTCCAACAAATGTTCCAGCAAAATTATAAATATTCCACAAATATATTGTGCTTTCCTACTCCTGAACGTTTACTTTATTCTTTACTGTGCTGTCTTTTCTCATCTCAATGTTATAAACTCTTCTACTTCTTTCAAAATTCAGATAAGAAAACAGATAACATCTTCTTCAGTTTAGTACTTTGGACAAAAAAAATTCATTTATCCCCAAAACACTTTTCATATTCTTCCTAACATTACAATTACTGCATACTAAATGTATCCTCCAACTGCAAAGAAATGCTTCTAATGATTTAGACTAGTTATAATCAGCAAAACCATTGTATTTTGGAAAATTGGATTGAAGAATTTATATATGTAACCCTTCGTTTTAATTATATAAAGAATCATGTTAAAATGGGGATTAAGGAGTACACTTATTGTGATGAGCACTGGGTAATGGAGAGAATTGTTGATTACTATATTATACACCTGAAACTAATATATCGCTGAATGTTAACAAGACTGGAATTAAAATTAAAAACTCAATAAATTTTTTTTGAAAAACATACTGGATGGGAGTGTTAACATTGTGGTTAAGGCATGAAGTCCTGTAGGAATGTCATCTAACTTTAAACCTACTATATTGTCATTATTATCTACTGATAACCAAATCAGGTACCTTCATTTCCCAGGGTTTTTTGGGTGTTTTGTTTTGTTTTTCCTTCATTTCCTTTTATTTTGCTCTAGCTCACTATCACCCTCTTCCTCAATACTCCTGCCTTAATTCCTTAATTTCAGTATTCTGGTCAGTGATACTAGCCCATCATTTTCTGGAATTCCTTTTCTGAGTCAGCTTTTCCTTCACTCCACCTCAACTACCCATTCCTTTAATCCTACCTCATACTGTTATCCAAACCTGGAATCTACTGATAATTTATTCGCTGGCATATTTCTGGAATTCCCAGAGTTCCAGCTCACTCCCTCTGGCACTCTGACCTCAACAATAATTTAATTCCACTGTCAAGTCAATCTCACATTTATATGAAGGCACATAATGGGTAAAAGTGCAAAAATTAGAGCCCACATACTGTATATCTAAATATTTAAAGTTCTATATCCATTAACGTCCTACTAAATTAAGTAACTTATCTCCTCCTTCCTTATACATACATTTTCATAGTGACTAAAAGATTTCATGTAATTCGAAGTTGAGTATATTCAAACATAATTTCTCATGTCTGGATATTCTTTTGAGGGTCATCAATGTTTAGATAAATAATAATTTAAAGACAAATACATTTTTTGTATGTGTTTATTCCCTTCTGGGGGCACCTGGGTGGCTCAGTCAGTTAAGCGCCTGATTCTTGATTTCGTCTCAGGTCATGATCTCCGGATTATGAGATCCACACTGAGTGTGGAGTCTGCTTGGGATTTTCTCTCTCCCCCTCTCTCTGCCCCTTCCCTGCTTGTACTCTCTCTCTCTCTTTCTCAAAATAAATAAATACACATTAAAAAATTTAAAAAAAACTTTAAAAATCATTTACTTTGCTCTTTTCTACAAAAATGAATAAATATGTTGTTTCAATCATGACTTCTTACACAGTCTTTCTGATGACAGTGATATAATTAACTAAACTTTAGAATAAATTTTCATTTAAAATTTAAAGTACATAAAATTCAAAATTTACTTTTAGAACAATGCAAAAATAGAAAATTTAAAAATAAAAGATTGCTGCCATAGATTTGCTAACAGTATTTTTCTAATGTATTTTAAATTATTTAATTAAAAAAATCTTTCTGATCCTGCCTTCCTCTCCCTACAGTAACCTTGTTCTTTTATAGAATTCCCAGGATATTGCCTATACTCACTATATTTCTATTCATTCCTCTCCACCCTTTCTCTTTTAACACTTCTCCATTATGGTTTTCAAATCCACTTTTCAGTGGAAACTGCTCCTGTCAAAGCCACCAATGAGCAACTTGTAGTTCAATGCAAAGGCCATTCCTTATTAGTGCCATGTTAATGACATTGAAATGTTGACTGCACCCTGTTGATACACTTTTTGTCTGGCCTTCCAGGACACTTCACCCTCTTTTTTTTTTCTCTGAGATTTTTGCTGGTTCCTGTTTATGGAAAACAAATTTTAAGTTATGTAAGTAACTCTAGATGAGGAAATATTTTGTAGCTAAATAGAATCTGTTGCTTAATGATACTTGAGTTCTAGCATGTCAGCAACTGGTTCATCACAAGTTTTCTACACAAAAGTCTTTATTAAAAATTGTTAATAGATCAAAAGAAAAGGAAAATTAAATAGTGAAGAATAAATGTTCACTCTTTCATCTTAATACATATAAAATAAACTGATATATTAAGATGTTTGTGTTATGCATACTCTAATTTATTTATAGAGGTTTTATGCCTTAATTGACATTGTACAAAATAGATTTACATCACCGGGCTTTAAAATGGCTTAAATACTAATTAGATTATTTTGTTTTTCAGGGTTCTAGAAAAGGCAACATAACTTATTTACCAAAAATGACATTGAATAATATTTCCCCATAGTTTTATAATCAGTTGATTAGAATTAATGCATAAGACAGTTTGTGTTGCTTTAAAATGTACCATTTTATAGGGAAAGTATAATTTAACTTGTTTATCTCAGACCACCCTATGAGAGAAATGCATAGGAATAGAAAAAAAAAGGCATAAATTCTGAAATAAGATAATCCCAGATTTAATGTGAACTTTACCACTTATTAACTATGGGTCCTAGGCAAGTTTCTCAAAAATTTAAATCTTTTTCCATCATCTGAAGAAAGAGAGTAATAAAGCCAACTGTACAATATTATTATGACCATTAAGTGTAGCAGAATGAAAAAGAGCACAGTGCTTGACACGTAAGAGTAATCAACATCAGGAAAAATATGGAAGAAGCCCCAGAACACAGAATTTAGTCCCATATTTCAATATGCATGGATATAACTGAAGAATCTATCTAGAAAATATAATACATGATATAATTTACCTACTATTTCATTTAAACCTTATCTAGAATAGAATGAGTAAAGGAATGAGAAAGAAAATTGCCTTTTCTCTATCCATGATCTATGCAAACCCCTATTTTTTTAAGAAATGAAGGAACATTTTCCCTATTTTAGTTTATGCATATTTTTTCTAAGTATGTAAAAGTCCCTTTCTACACAGTTCTGAGTAAAAATTAAATGCAAATGGAGTGATTGTGTGTTTTAGGTGTATGTGTAGAAGAGGAAGCGAGAAAGACAAATATAACTATGTATCTTTGGAAATTCAGGAAGAATGTTTTACTCAGGTGTATTCTAAAATATATAATGATACAATCAAGACATTTCTTTTAATACTGTGTGCTTTATTAAAAAATTCACATTCCCTATAATCGTGTCTGTTTTAACTCAACTGTTTTCATCTACCTTCTATTAGTTGATATTCGCAATTATAAATATGGAGTTCTATCAATACAATACCTACAGACATTTAACCCTATAGCTTGTTGCATAAAATTAACTTATCTTTCTTTGTTTTCTCTTTATCTGCCCTTGAGTTTCTTTGTAAGATATTTATTGTGACAAATATTTTAGTTCTTCCAATTTCTAACACTAGATTCAATACAGACTCACTGGCCCCCCTAAACAAACAAACTAACTAAAATTAGAAAGCCCTTGGGCACCACAATCAGATGAGCAAGGTAATTTTTCTGACATTATGAAGTAATTGAGCATTCCACATAGTTTGTTTCCAAATAATTGAAATGTGACAGTCTAAAAATGAAAAAAGAAAGTATGTAAATGATTAATTGCTTGGTTTTGTTTTCTATTGCTGCTGTAACTGATTGCCACAAATTCAGTTGCTTAAAACATCCCAACTGCTCAGCTAGTTTCTCTGCTTTGTGCCACACAAGGGCAAAATCTATGTGTCAGCTGGCCTGCCTTGGTATCTAGAGGCTCTGAGAGAGAGTCCGCTTCCAAATTGATTCAGGCTGTTGGCAGAATTCGGTTCTTTTTGATTGGAGGACTAAGGTTCCCATTGTAACCAGAAACCATTCTTAGCAACTTAAAGGAACCTGTATTCTTTATCATTCTTCCCCCTGCATCTTCAATCCAGCCATGGCAGTAGAGGCTTTCTCGTGCTTTGAATTTCTTGGGCTGCTTCTGCCATATCTCTCTCACATTAGCCTGACAAAGCTATCTGTTTTCATTTTATTTACTCATTTTTTTGCCATTTGGCTCTTGTTGAGAATGCTGTTGTCAACATCAGGATGTGCCCTTTGAGTTGTTATTTTTGTATCCTTTGGGTAAATACCTCCTAGTGCAATTGCTAGATCATAGGATAGTTCTATTTTTAACTTTTTGAGGATCCTCCATACTGTTTACCACAGCGATTGCACCAATTTGCATTCCCCCCAACAGTGTAAGAGAGTTCCCCTTTCTCTACACCCTTGCCAACACTTATTGTCCTGTGCTGTTACCTTTAGCCATTCTGACAGGTATGAGGTGATATCTCATTATAGTTTTGTGTGTATTTCCCTGATGATGGGTGATATCGAGCATTTTTTTCATGTGTCTGTTAGCCATCTGGATGTCTTCTTTGGAAAAATGTCTGTTCATGTCTTCTACCATTTCTTAATTTGATTATTTGGTTTGGGGATGTTGAGTTTGATAAGCTCTTTTTATTCTTTACTTTAGATATCCCATAAAACCTTTCTATATATTGTACATAATATATATAATTAATGTAAATAGGTATATCAAAGAGTAAATCAATTATGTAGCAGACGATTCTTTAGCATCAGCCTCTCTATTGGGCTATGCCATTACTTTATGCTTTTTTTTAATGTTTGTTTATTTTTGACATAGAGAGAAAGACAGAGCATGAGAGGGGGAAAGGCAGAGAGAGAGGGAGACACAAAATCCGAAACAGGCTCCAGGCTCTGAGCTGTCAGCACAGAGTCTGCAGACCACGATATCATGACCTGAGCTGAAGTCAGATGCCTGACCGACTGAACCACCCAGGTACCACACTTTTATGCTCTTTAAATGCAAAAAAAACCCCACCCAGAAATGAAAACAATGAACATTTTGTAAAGTTCTTATCAAGAAATATGTAAGTTGAGCTCAAGGCCAAGACACTTCATAGTATAAGTAGCTACTCACACTACATTTGACTCTGAAGAAAAATATGATTCCCAAGAATTAGAAGAGTATGTTTTTCAATTGCAATTGTGGAAGTTTATATGTCATTTTCCTTGGAAACATCAATGTTTCCTAAAATTTTCCACATGACAGAAATTAGGATTATGGAACTCATTTAATTTACTCTATTATAAGGAACAATGTTAATGTGTGCTCCTGGAAGAATCTGAAACTATTCCTTTTAACTTTAAATCACAAATGTTGTTCATTTGAAATTCCATACCAGTGTTTTCCTTTTATTCTTTTTTTATCCTTCATATCTATTTGTCACTTACTCTTACATATTGCCATCTGCCGTTGGAGTGTAGATTAGAGCAAAAAGTCAGCTAACTGTACCTTTCTAAGTTGCTTCTTCTACTGTAATTATAAAATAGAAAATGTGTGAGCCTAGTGTTTTAACTATGAGTCAGTAGTATTTATAAAGGAAAGCAAGAACTCTTCTAAAGTCAAGGTCTTTGTGGCAGCCATTTCAGTTCTGACTTAACCAGCATGTTATAGAACTGAGATTTTTGGAGTATTTTTAATATGAGGAATTCTTTCTGTTCTTTTCACTAAAATTTCAGCAGAGAAAACTTATGATAACTCATTTTCATTTTCTAGTTTTCTGTTATTTCAACAACTGAACATCAACATTACTACATGATGGAAAACATTGTCTATTTCCCATAATTTTTAGCATTATTCAAAAATACTGATAGACTCTGTGTGCCAAATATTCTGTTTTCCGTTAATATTTTGGCAGTAGCACTAAGTTTGACACTAGAACATTTTCACTTGGAATCATAATAGTGTTTATGTATTCATAGGCTTAAAATTATGCAGAATACTTCAGATAAAACATATCCTAGCACAATTTCATTAAATTTGGTTCTAAAAGCATAATTCAGATGATTTTTCTAAATTACTAGCAGGGAGCCACTTTCCCTGACTATTCTTTTTTATGTAAACTTTTTCATGAACCTGTACTCAATTACTTTTTTAATCTTCACTGAATGAAAATTCTATAAAACTTATGAGAACATGTGTCTTCCTTCCAAAAAGCTACAAGCAGTGTCTGAAACAGACTGGAATCACTGAATTTAGTTAGGGCAAAAAAAAGTTGAAATTCTGTCCAATAATTATGTCCACAGTGTCAAATTACTGTTTCTAATAGTTTTTTTTAATGTGATATGAATATTGAGTCATCTTTGCTTCATTTAAATGAAATTAGGAAAAGGAAAATATATAACCTCTTTGAGAAAATATTAAAATATTTATGGAATACAAATAGAGGGCCATGATTTAGTAAAATAAACATAATTCTAAGTACACACATAGAATTCTAGGTATGCATGCCCAAATTCAGATGTGCATATGATCCATTATATATACATAGTAATATTAAAGTTGAATTTAAGAACCTATTTCCCCATTAGTTTGGCAGGAAAGTCCAGTTTACCATTATGAAGATTTCTTCCACACTGCCCAGGCATTGAACAGGTATGAGTCTGGGGTATGGACTGGAGAGGGCTCCCAGTCAAAGCAGGGCATTCACAGAGTCTTGGTATTGGCCCAGGTAGGTGACTGCGGGAATGTAAGGAAGTTCATCCTAACCCTGGGGCCCCAGGAAGTCCACAGAAAAAGCTGACATTCATTCAGTGCTCAGGGTTTGTATATCTTTTCCCAGACTGGAAGCTTTGGTACCCAAGGGTCTGTCTTCCTACTGGACAGTATATTCATTCTCCTCTGAAATCTTGACTCTAATTTCAGGATTCCGGCAGAAGGTGTTATGTAGATCACAGTTGTGATAACTACACCAAACCTCTCTGGTCTTGTAGGAATCTCTACTGTTATCTCAACTTCAAAAGCCCCAGTATTCAAGTCACTAACCTATCTGTATCTCTTTTTCCTAGAAAACTCTGTATCATCAATCCCAGGTTTCTATTGTATAAGCCAGAAGGAAGTTGTCCTCTGGCAACTTCTAATTTCAGGAAAATAAATAGGAGATGGAAAATGTTAAGAAAACAAAACACAAATTAATACCTTAGAATATTACACTGACAGTCTTCTGATTTTGCTGTTTACATTCAGCCTATATATATTTCGTTTCTATAATTTATGTATTTATATCCCACTCTCTTCTACAAGGAATTGAATGCATCCATTCTATCTAAAAGAAATTTCTAGAGGAGCCTGGGTAACTCAGTCGGTGAAGTGTCCAACTCTTGGTTTATGCTCAGGTCCTGATCTTACAGTTTGGCGAGTTCCAGCCCTGGGTTGGGCTCTGCATTGGCAGTGCAGAGCCTGCTTCAGATTCTCTCTCTCTCTCTCTCTCTCTCTGTCTCTCTCTCTCTGTCTCTCTCTCTCTCTCTCTCTCTCTCTCTCTCCCCCTCTCTGTCTGTTGTCTCTCTCTGCCCCTACCCCACTTGTGCTGTCTCTGTCTCTCTCAAAATAAATAAGCAATAAAAAGAAAGGGAAGAAATTCCTAAACTAAGACATAGTCGAGAAACCTTTCATGTTTTCAAATAGGAGAAGTGATGAAGAAGTTCCAGAGGTAATTTATATTTATGGGAGTGAAATTGTATCTACAGTTTGAACCCCAAACATAAATTTTTGTTATTTACATTCCTCATATACTAAAATACAAACAACAATTGGAATGGATACCCTACCAAAGGGGAAAGAAATTTAGTCTACAGAGAATATAAAAATAAAATAAAATATAAAAAAAAATGTCATGGTAAGGAGGCAAAAGCATTGTGTCCCAGACTTATTTTTCCATCACACAAAGCAAACTAGAAGTTTGGTAAAGGTATTTTCCATAATATCACTCTAATTATGTTATTCACTTTTTAGAGATTTTTAATGAGTGATGGGATTTCTCAGTGTCAGACTTAGCTTTGTTCAGTATCTAATTATAAATTTATCTTTGAAAGTGAGTATTCCTGTCTCACACTCAAAAACATAGCAAGGGCTGGCTGTCCTTTTATATAGTGGAATAAAGCATATTTATTCCACTAAAAATGATGACCATAATGGTGTAAAACTTTCATTACAATTATTGTTTCTATTGTAATATATCAAAGTGTAGAATAACAAAATTTATGATTGCAGGCCAAACTGTAACTTCAATTTCACTCCCATTAATTTAAATTCCTGGCTACTTCTTTATAAGCCTAATGGCTTAGAACAAAACAACTTGCTTCATTCTTAAAAACAAAATTTTATCCTAAATATTTCTGACATGTAAATGCAGGTAATAATCATGTATAATTTTGCTGATAATAATAATTATCAGTGGGCCCAACAGCAAACTTGAGAAAAATAACTTTGAACTTCTTTCATTTCTATATAGTTTTATTAAATAATTATCCATTCTCCAAAAATATTATACTTTACTTTGACTAGTTCACTTAATATTATCATTTATCAGAAGAATTTATCAATGGTGTTTCCTACAGCTATAGCTCTTTCATTTTCATTGTTATATGATAATCTAGGATTTGAATATGGCATAAATTTTCTTCTGTTGTCTCCAGTTTTAACCCTTTGAAACAATGCTGCTACTTTAAAAAATACTGCAAATGTCTCCTGTATTCATATGTATGAGTTGTCTCTCCTGCATGTGTACATATTGGGTTACAGAGTGGACCATATGTATATGTGTATAGGATGTGTATTCCTTTTCTGAATAGGGGTTCTTAATTTGTTATGTGTTACAAATAACTTCAGTACTATGCCTTACATTTTCAATTTCTTAATAGTTTTTTTTTATGATGAACAGATGGTTTTTAATTGAATTATTCAAATATATCAACTTTTTCATTTCTAACTCTTCTTTTTGTGTATGTTTAAGGAAACTTTTCCTACCATGTATTTGTTAAGAGTATCGTCTATTTTAAGGTCTACATTATTGATTGATTTTCTTTTTACATTGAAATCTGCATTGTATATATAATAATTTTTATGTGTGATGTGAAGTAGGTGAGGCTGTTTTTTTTTTCCCATATGGATGACCATTTTTTCCCAACAGCATTTATTGAAAATATTGTTCTATTCTCCACTGATATGCAGTGACATCTTTTTGCTTTCATCACTCTTTTTTATGTTCTGTTGATGTGTCTAATCCTGCACCGATACAAACCATCTTAATTGCTGTAGATGTTTAACAATTATTAGCAACCAAAGGAAGAAGTTCTCCCTCCATGTTCTCCTTTGAGTGTGTTGCTAATTCTTGGAGGTTTGCATTTCTTTATATTTTCAAGTAAGCTTAAAAATGACAACCAACAGGGGCGCCTGGGTGGCGCAGTCGGTGAAGCGTCCGACTTCAGCCAGGTCACGATCTCGCGGTCCGTGAGTTCGAGCCCCGCGTCAGGCTCTGGGCTGATGGCTCAGAGCCTGGAGCCTGTTTCCGATTCTGTGTCTCCCTCTCTCTCTGCCCCTCCCCCGTTCATGCTATGTCTCTCTCTGTCCCAAAAAAAATAAATAAAAAACGTTGAAAAAAAAAAATGACAACCAACACACACACACACACACACACACACACACACACACACCCCTATACCTTTGGAATTATCTTTGGGTTTATGTAGAATCTACAAAATTATGGAGAAAAACTTACATACATACACACATGCACATACACGCATTCAAACACACTAATTTAGACCTTACAATACATTTACAGACATGATATATCCCCCAACTTATTTGAATTTCTTTATTATTCCCTATGTTTAGTTTTATTGATTTATTATAGTGGTTGGTCTCTTAGTACAGTGCTTGGCAGTCATAGTTATCTTTGTTTTCTGTTTCAAGAGTTTTCATTGGTATAGATATGTTAGTAGTTTAACATTACATAACCTTACTGATTTTAGTCTATTTGTTTAGTTTTTAATTTTATATATATGTTGTATATATATGTTATATATATATACACACACATACACAACATATATATATATATGTTACTTTTCCCATTGTAAATGTATTTTAGTCTCTAAAATTTTGCTTTATATAATCTGATATTGTGTTATTAGGAATATTTAGATCTATGTTTCTTCCTGGTAAACTGATTTTCAATTTTAAGTACACTTTGGTATTAATATGACTACAACATATTTATTTAGGTAATATTTACTTAGTATAGTTTTCTCCATCATCTACTTTTCTGTTATCACCAATCTTATATTTTACAGTTATTTCTTGCTAAAAGGATATCATTGGCTTTGTTATATTTTGTTTTGTTTTCTTTTAATTGGATTAATTAATGCTTTTATATTTATTGTATTTACTAACATTTTTAGGTGCAAATTTAATAAATTATTCTGCTTTTCTATTTGATTCAGTGATCCTTTTTTTCTTTCACTATATTTTGTTGCATTATTTTGGAATAAGTGAATATTGTTTAAACATTCCTTTTATTCTTGTTAGTTATATACTCTTTTTTTATTTATTTATTTTTTGTTTAATGTAGAAATTATAACCCCAACACTGACTGATCAAAAGCTGCTGTTCAGACACCATACCAAAAGAGACACACAGGGTAAATTAGCATATGAAAATGTTTTCAACATCACATGCCATTAAAAATTATAAATTAAAACAACAATAAAATATCACTACATACCTATTAGAATGGCCCAAATTCAAAACCCTGACTACACCTATACAAGGATGTGAAGCAACATTTCATTTCATGCCAATAAGAATGCAAAATGGTAAAACCACTTTGGAAGACATATTGGTGGTTTCTTACAAAACAAAACACCCTCTTGCCATAAGATATGGCAATTGTGCTTTCTGGTACCTACCTAAGTAAGGCAAAACATTGTTCTCACAAAAATTTGCACATTAACATTTATAACTGGTTTATTTAGAATTGCCAGAACTTTGGGGTGAGGCGGTGGGGAATATCCTTTAATAAGTGAATGGATAAAGAAAAGTGATTCATCCAGACTCCGGAATATTATTCAGCACTAAAAAGAAATATGCTCATGACTTGTAAAGACATGGAGGAAACTGAAATGCATACTGCCAAGTGAAAAAAGCCAATCCGAGAAGTCTACACGTGGCATGATTCCAGCTATATGACATCCTGAAAAAGGCAAAACTATGGAGAATAAAAAGACCAGTGGTTTTCAGGGGCTTGGCAGTGTTTTCAGAGAAACATGGATAGATGAATCCTAGGGGACTTTTAGGGCAGTAAATCTAATCCGTGTGAGACTGTAATGGTACATACAGGAAATTACATGTATGTGGAAACTAATAGAACTGTACAACACAAAGGGTAAACCCTAAACTATGGATTTAATACTGTATCAATATTGGTTCATCGATTGTAACAAATGGACAACACTAATGCAAGATGTTAATAATAGGGGAAAGTATGGGGAGGAAGATGAGGAGAATTCTCTGTATGTGCTGCTCAATTTTCCTGTAAACCTAAAACTGTTCTAAAAAATAAAACCTATAAATAAAAACGAACCACGGTTAAGAACTACCTTTATTCCAAAATAGTAAGAGCCTTAGTCTTCTTCCCACAGATATTTCAAATTCATTATATTGAGATAAAATTTATATACAGTAAGAGTATTCATTTTAAGCATACAATACACAGTAGTGAGTTTTGCCCAGTGTGTACATTCATGGAAACACCATCACAACACAAGGTATAAACATTTCCCAAACCCATAGGTTTGTCCTCTTTCTCGCTTCCACTGCTGGCCCCGGATAATTATAGATAAGCTTATATACTATATATTAGAGATCTAAAAATTATTTTATAAAAGGAATTATACAAAACTCACTCTATTGTATCTGGCTTCTTATGCTCAGCTCAACGTTCGTGGTATCTATCCATAAAGTTATGTATACCATTTGTTCATTTGTTTTTATTAGTGAATATACTATCATAAAGATATAATTTGTTCACCCATTCATCTTATGATACACAGTTGTTGTGTTAAAAGCTTTTGACTATTATAAACAAAGCTATGAACAGTAATTCAGAAGTCCTTGCAGAATATGTTTTCCTTTATTTTGGGACACACTTCAGCTTCAGAATTATTGATTTGTATGAGTGTTGGGTTTTTAATATTCATCTTCATTAATTTTATCCTCATTGAGTATACAAAGTTTTCTGAATCAAAGATTTCTTATTAATTTCTTCATAGCAATTAATAAGTGTATTGCCTCTCTTTCCCTTACTCTAGGCTTATACCTGATTCAATACAATGAAAACTTACGGCAATTGTTCCTACACAATTGGCCAGACACTTCATATATGCAGAATGAGAAAAAAGTGACTTTTTTCTTTCTGCTTATAGAGAAGGAGGCAGCTATCCTTCTGGCCCCTGAAATGGTCATCACATTACAATTCTTTGGTATATAAATCAAATCTAGTCTATGGCCAGACAGCCCCAAGTGACTCAATTTTTATGAATTAGAGATATCTACAAGGTCTGGGACCAAATCCCTCCTTGAAATGTAAATATCTAGGAAGATAATGTTTCAGTCTCTATGGCATGCCAAGAATTAACCTAGGGGGCTATCACTGGATGTAAACATTTGACTTTGGGAAACAAAGGAGAAGTTTTTATTATCGCTCTGTATCAGATAAATTAGTTCTGTCATTAGGGAAACAACTGACTACAGATCTAATTCTTACAATATGTGAAAATGTTTCTAGGAGAACTGAAAGCAATAATCACTATATCATCTGTTTCTATGTCTCAGGAGGCTAAGACTCTTTTCAGGAGCACTGAGAGATGCAGGTATAATTTTGAGAAATTACATGAATGCTTAATTTTACTAGAAATTGCAAAATGTTTTCCAAAGTGGTGGTACCATTTTATGTTCCCTATAGGAATGGATGAGAGTTCCAGTTACTCCACATCTTCATTAGGGTTTTTAATTCTTTTCTGCCAAAGGGAAAATATCATTTTTTAGTCTTCATCTTCCATTGTTGCTGTTAAAAAGTCAGCCAAGTCCATCTAATTCTTTTCAAAGTAAGACTTAATTTCACTATACTTTAAGATTTTCTCTGTGTTTTACTATCCAATGTGGCAATGTACAGTAATTTTTGTCCTGCTTTGGATTTGGCGACTTTCTGGAATCTAATGTTTTCCATAGTTTTTGAGAAATCTCAACTACTATTCCTTTAAATATCTTTTACTGTCTTCTCTTTCTTCACTTCTGCAATGTGTGTTAAATTCTATTTCAGTCCTTTCCACTGTACCCTAAAGATATTTTTAAACTTCTGTATTTTCATCTTTTTTCCTTTTTTTAATTTTTGTTTTTTTTAAATTTTCTAAATTTTTAATTTTGTTAACTTTTTAAAAATTATTTTATTTTTTAAATTTACATCCAAGTTAGTTAGCATATAGTGCTATAATAATTTCAGGAGTGGATTCCTTAATGCCCCTCACCCATTTATCCCATCCCCCCTCCCACAACCCCTCCAGTAACCCTCTGTCTGTTCTCAATATTTAAGAGTCTCTTATGTTTTGTCCCCCTGTTTTTATATTATTTTTTATTCCCTTCCATTATGTTCATCTGTTCTGTGTCTTAAAGTCCTCATATTAGTGAAGTCATATATTTGTCTTACTCTGACTCACTAATTTTGCTTAGCATAATACCCTCTATTTCCATCCATGTAGTTGCAAATGGCAAGATTTCATTCTTTTTGATTGCCAAGTAATATTTCATTGTGCACACACACACACACACACACATATATATATATATATATATATATATATATATATATATACACACACACATACCACTTCTTTATCCATTCATCCGATAGACATTTGGGCTCTTTCCATACTCTGGCTATTATTGATAGTGCTGCTATAAACATTGAGGTGCATGTGTCCCTTTGAAAAAGCATACCTGTATCACTTAGATAAATACCTCATAATGCAATTGCTGTGTCGTAGGGTAATTTTATTTTTAATTTTTTGAGGAACCTCATACTGTTTTCCAGAGTGGCTGCACCAGTTTGCATTCCCACCAACAATGCAAAAGAGATCCTCTTTCTCCGCATACTCGCCAACATCTTTGTTGCCTGAGCTGCTAATGTTAGACATTCTGACAGGTATAAGGTGGTGTCTCATTGTGGTTTTGATTCGTATTTCCCTGATGATGAGTGATGTTGAGCATTTTTTCATGTGTCGGTTGGCCATCTGGATGTGTTCTTTGGAGAAGTGTCTATTCATGTCTTTTGCCCATTTCTTCACTGGATTATTTGTTTTTTGGGTGTTGAGTTTAATAAGTTCTCAATAGATTTTGGATACTAACCCTCTGATTTATCATTTGCAAATATCTTCTCCCATTCTGTTGGTTGCCTTTTAGTTTTGCTGACTGTTTCCTTTGCTGTGCAGAACCTTTTTATTTTGATGAGGTCCCAGTAGGTCATTTTGCTTGCCTCCAGAGACATGTTGAGTAAGAAGTTGCTGCGGGCAAGATCAAAGAAGTTTTTGCCTGTTTTCTCCTCAAGGATTTTGATGGCTTCCTGTCTTACATTGAGGTCTTTCATCCATTTTGAGTTTATTTTGTGTATGGTGTAAGAAAGTGGTCCACTTTCATTCTTCTGCATGTCGCTGGCCAGTTTTCCCAGCACCACTTGCTGAAGAGACTGTCTTTATTCCTTTGGATATTCTTTCCTGCTTTGTCAAAGATCAGTTGGCCATATGTTTGTGGGTCCATTTCTGGGTTCTCTATTCTGTTCCATTGATCAGAGTGTCTGTTTATGTGCCACTACCATACTGTCTTGATGATTACAGCTTTGTGGTACAGCTTGAAGTCTGGGATTGTGATGCCTCCTGCTTTGGTTTTCTTTTTCAAGATTGCTTTGGCTATTCGGGGTCTTTTCTGGTTCCATACAAATTTTAGGATTATTTGTTCTAGTCTGTGAAGAATGATGCTCTTATTTTGATAGGGATTGCATTGAATATGTAGATTGCTTTGGGTAGTATTGACATTTTAACAATATTTATTCTTCCTACCCAGGTGCATGGAATATTTTTCCATTTTTTTGTGTCTTCTTCAATTTCTTTCATAAGCTTTCTATAGCTTTCAGTATGCAGATTTTTCACCTCTTTGGTTAGATTTATTCCTCGATATTTTATGGTTTTTCGTGCAATTGTAAATGGGATCAATTCCTTGATTTCTCTTTCTGTTGTTTCATTGTTCATGTATAGGAATGCAACCGATTTCTGTGCATTGAGTTTATATCCTGCAACTTTGCTGAATTCATGAATGAGTTGTAGCAGTTTTTTGGTGGAATCTTTTGGGTTTTCCATATGGAGTATCATGTCATCTGCGAAGAGTGAAAGTCTGACCTCCTCCTGGCCGATTTGGATGCCTTTTATTTCTTTGTGTGGTTTGATTGCAGAGGCTAAGACTTCCAATACTATATTGAATAACAGTGGCGAGAATGGACATCCCTGTCTTGTTCCTAACCTTAGGGGAAAAGCTCTCAGTTTTTCCCCATTGAGGATGATATTATTGTTGGGTCTTTTGTATATGGCTTTTATGATCTTGAGGTATGCTCCTTCTATCCCTGCTTTCTTGAGGGTTTTTTTTTCAAGAAAGGATGCTGTATTTTGCCAAATGCTTTCTCTGCATCTATTGAGAGGATCATACAGTTCTTGTCCTTTCTTTTATTGATGTGATGAATCACACTGATTGTTTTGCAGATATTGAACCAGCCCTGCATCTCAGGTATAAATCCCAATTGGCCGTGGTGAATAATTTTTTAATGTATTGTTGGAGCCAGTTGGCTAATATCTTTTTGAGGATTTTGGCATCCATGTTCATCAGGGAAATTGGTCTATAATTCTCATTTTTAGTGGGGTCTTTGTCTGGTTTTGGAATCAAGGTAATGCTGGCTTCGTAGAGAGAGCTTGGAAGTTTTCCTTCCATTTCTATTTTTTGGAACAGCTTCAAGAGAATAGGTGTTAACCCTTCCTTTAATGTTTGGTAGAATTCCCCTGGAAAGCCATCTGACCCTGGACTCTTGTTTTTTGGGGAGATTTTTGATGACTAATTTGATTTCTTTACTGCTTATGGGTCTGTTAAAATTTTCTATTTCTTCCTGTTTCAGTTTTGGTAGTGTATATGTTTCTAGGAATTTGTCCATTTCTTCCAGATTGCCCATTTTATTGGAGTATAATTGCTCATTATATTCTCTTATTTTTATTTTTATTACTGCTATGTTGGTTGTGGTCTCTCCTCTTCATTGTTGATTTTATTTATTTGGGTACTTTCCTTTTTCTTTTTGAAGAAACTGGCTAGTGGTTTATCAATTTTGTTAATTCTTCCAAAGAACCAGCTTCTGGTTTCATTGATCTGTTCTACTGTTTTGTTTTTTGTTTTTTGTTTATGGTTTTTGGTTTCAATAGCATTAATTTCTCCTCTAATATTTATTATTTCTGTCTTCTGCTTGTTTTTGGTTTTATTTGCTGTTCTTTTTCCAGCTTAAGGCATAAGATTAGGTTGTGTATCTAATATCTTTCTTCCTTCTTTAGGAAGGCCTGGATTGCTATATACTTTCCTCTTATGACCACCTTTGCTGTGTCCCAGAGCTTTTGGGTTTTGGTGTTATCATTTTCATTGGCTTCCATGAACTTTCTAATTTCCTCTTTAACTTCTTGGTTAGCCCATCCATTCTTTAGTAGGATGCTCTTTAGTTTCCACGTATTTGTTCTCTTCCAAATTTTTTTGTGTGTTTGATTTAGAGTTTCATAGCATTGATGTCTGAATATATGCACGGTATGATCTCGATCTTTTTGTACTTGTTGAGGGCTGAATTGTGTCCCAGTATGTGGTCTATTCTGGAGAATGTTCCACGTGCACTGGAGAAGAATGTATATTCTTCTGCTTTAGGATGAAATGTTCTGAATATATCTGTTAAGTCCATCTGGTCCTGTGTGTCATTCAAAGCCATTGTTTCCTTGTTGATTTTTTGATTTGATTATCTGTCCATTGTTGTAAGTGGGGTGTTGAAGTCCCCTACTATTATGGTATTACTATCAATGAGTTTATTTATGTTTGTGATTAATTGATTTATATATTTGGGTGCTTCCACATTTGACACATAAATGTTTCAAACTGTAGCGTCCTGGTGGATAGACCCCTTGATTATGATATAATGCCATTCTTCATCGCTTGATACATTCTTTATTTTAAAGTCTAGATTGTCTGATATAAGTATGGCTACTCTGTCTTTCTTTTGTTGATCGTTATCATGATAGATTGTTCTCCATCCCCTACTTTCAATCTAAAGGTGTTTTCAGTCTAAAGTGGTCTCTTGTAAACAGCATATAGATGCATCTTGTTGTCTTATCCATTCTGTTACCCTATGTATTTTTGTTGGAGCATTTAGTCCATTGACGTTTAGAATGAGTACTGAAAGATATGAATTTATTGCCATTATGTGGTTTGTTGAGTTGGAGTTTCTGATAGTGTTCTCTGGTCCTTTTTAGTCTTTGTTGCTTTTGGTATTTATTTATTTATTTGTTTGTTTATTTATTTTTCATCTTTTCTCCCCTCAGAGAGTCCCTCTTAGAATTTCTTGCAGGGCTGGTTTAGTAGTCACAAATTCCTTTAATTTTTATTTGTCTGGGAAACTTTTTTATCCCTCCTTCTATTTTGAATGACAGCCTTGCTGGATAAAGAATTCTTGCCTGCATTTTTTCTGATTTAGCACATTGAATATATCCTGCCACTCCTTTCTGGCCTGCCAAGTTTCTGTGGATAGGTCTGCTGCAAACCTGATGTGTCTTCCCTTGTAGGTTAGGGACTTTTTCTCCCTTGCTGCTTGCATGATTCTCTCCTTGCCTGAGTATTTTGTGAATTTGACTATGATATGCCTTGGTGATGGTTGGTTTTTGTTGAATCTAATGGGAGTCCTCTTGCTTCCTGGATTTTGATGTCTGTGGCTTTCCCCAGGTTAGGAAAGTTTTCCACTATGATTTGCTCACATAACCCTTCTTACCCCTATTTCTCTCTCTTCCTCTTCTGGGACCCCTATGATTCTGATGTTGTTCCTTTTTAATGAGTCACTGATTTCTCTAATTCTTAAATCGTGCTCTTTTGCCTTCATCTCCCTCTTTTTTATCTGCTTCATTATTCTCCATATGTTTGTCCTCTATATCACTGATTCTCTGTCCTGCCTCATCCATCCTTGCCGCCGTGGCATCGATATGTGATTGCAGCTCAGTTATAGCATTTTTTATTTTATCCTGACTAACTTTTACTTCTTTTATCTCTGCTGAAAGGGATTCTAATCTATTTTCGATGCCAGCTAGTGATCTTATTATCATGATTCTAAATTCTGGTTTAGATGTCTTGCTTGTCTGTGTTGGTTAAGTCCCTGGCTGTGGCTTCTTCCTGCTCTTACTTTTGGGGTGATTTCCTTCATTTTGTCATTTTGAAGGGAGAAAAGGAATTAATGAGGTAAAAAAATTTAATTAAAATTTAAAAATATTAAAATTAAAAAAAATTAAAAACAAACACACACACACACACACACTCACAATTGAATAAATGATGCTAGATCCTAGGTGTGTTTGTCTGGGTGTTGAAAGGGGCTTGCTAGATTATAGAAAAAAGAGGAAAGAGAAAAAAAGAAAAAGGAAATCGTTCAAAAATTTGAAAAAATGAATACACCAAAGTAGACTAAAATGAAATGATGGAAATAAAATAGAATTTGAAAAAATTTACAAAAAGTAAAAAAATATAGAAAAAAATTAAAGAAAAATATTTTAATAATAAAAATGAATTTTTTTCTTTCTGTAGTCAAGAAAAAGAAAAGAAACAAAAAAGAAAAAAAGGAAAATGAAAAGAAAAAAAAGAAAGAATATTGAATAGATGGACTGGCAAACGGGCTGAAATATGACTGAAATTACTTCGTTTTCTCCTAGAAGTCAAACTATGAAGTGCCTTATAGTCCATAAACTAAGCAGGCAGAGAGGCTTGTGTTCCTGAAGAGTGAGGTTGGCCCAGTTGGGCAGTGCGTAGTGTAATGGCTCTGTTCTGCACTAGATGGTGTGCTTAGCTTACTGGGGTGGGTTGTTGTGGCTCTTGTAGTTGTGTATGTACATGTGTAGGGGCGGTGAAAATGGCATTACCCACCTACCCAGTCCCTAGTATCGGAACTCTGTTCTCACAGATCAGCAATTGCACACCCATCCTTTGGCTTCAGCTTCTGTCCACTCCCCGCATTTACACTGTCTGTGCCCAAGCCCCAGGCAGAACCTCCCTCCTGATTTTTAACTCAGATGCGGCTGTTTTTCCCAACCCCTTATTTCTGAGGTACTGTGGCTTTGACCTGTTCTGCCCCTCTGTGGGAGGGTCTCACCAAGCAATGGCTGGGTAGCTCCACCCAGGAATGTTTGCAGAACTGTGCTGGTACCCATGCCCTAAGACTCCGGCTGGGTGCCAGCCCACCCCAGAAGTTCACGTGATCATGTAGCACCATGTTTCAGGGATTGTGGCAATCACAACACGCATCTGGCATCAGGCTTCACCCCCAGCAACCTTGTTCCAGCACCAGTGAATGTGGTTGTTCTCCTGGGTCCACTGGGGACTTAGCCTTTGGGGGAGTCACACAGCCTCTACCAGGTATACTCCAAGCTGGGGAACCGGCTCTCCCCGTGTTGCCCAAAGACCTCTGGACTTAACTCTGCTCCTGGGGATTTGCCCTTCTCACCACAGCACTGCCATGTATGGAGCTGCAGTTTTCAGAATGTGCATTCCCCCTGTTTATAGAGTCTTAATGGAATTTAAACCCTCTCCTTTCTCTTTTCTCCCTTTTTAGTTCAGTCCCTGCGGCTGTTTCCACTTTTCCACTTTCTCTCCAGCTGCTTTTGGGGGGTTGCTTTTTTCTCCCCCACCCCCATCTCTGTCTTCTTTCTGCATACAAAAGTGGCTCCCTGCCCTCCACGTCTTCTCTCTCCCCCAGTTCACCCCTCCGTACCACGTACCTGCTGAATTCTGTGGTTCAGCTTGTGACATTATTGTGTTAATCCTCAGATCAGTTTTCTAGGTGTGCAGGATGGTTTAGTGTTGGTCTGGCTGTATTTCATGGATGCAAGACACAAAAAACTTCCATGCTGTTCTGCTATCTTGGCTCCTCCTCATCTCTTTTTTTCTTAAAGCTTCATTTTGGATAATTATCTGTCCTAACTCCTAGATACCATTGTTTTAAAAAAATTTACAGTGTTATGTTCATTTCAGGTGTACAATATAATGTGTAATTCTTTTTTTTAATTTTTTTAATGTTTATTTATTTTTGAGGGAGAGAGACAGAGAGACAGAGACAAAGCATGAGCTGGGGAGAGGCAGAGAGAGACACACACAGAATCCAAAACAGGATCCAGGCTCTGAGCTGGAACCTGTTAGCACAGAACCCAACATGGGGCTTGAACTCACACCCCATGAGCTCATGACCTGAGCCAAAGTCCAACGCCCAACTAACTGAGCCACACAGTTGCCCCTATTATGTGTAATTCTATATGTTTCTCAGTGCTCATCAAGACAAAGGTACTCTTAATCCTCATTATCTATTTCACCTATCCCCACACACCTTCTGTCTGGCAACCACCAGTTTGTTCCCCTTATGTAAGAGTCTGTTTTCTGTCTCTTTTTTCTTTTTTCTTTCTTTTTTTTATTTCTTAAATTTCATGTATGAGTGAACTCATATTCTATTTTTCTTTCTCTTATTTCACTTAGTATATACCGTCTAGATCCATCCATGTTGTTGTAAAAAGCAAGATTCCATTACTTTTGTGGCTAATATTTCATTGTATGTATGTATGTGTATCTCACATTTTCTTTATCCATTTGTCTATTGATGGACAGTTGGGTTGTTATCATATCTTCACTATTATAAATAATGCTGCAATAAATATGGGGGTGCACACATCTTTTCCAATTAGCATTTGCATTTTCATTGGTAAATACTCTGTAGTGGAATTACTAGGTCATATATTAATTCTATTTTTTACTTTTTGAGGAACCTCCATATTTTCCACAGTGTCTGTACCAATTTACATTCCCACCAGGAGTGAGTAAGGGTTCTTTTTTCTCCACACCTTTGCCAGCACTTGTAATTTCCCATGTTTTTCTTATTTTAGCTACTATGATAGGTTTAAGATATCTCATTGTGATTTTAATTTTCATTTACCTGATGATTAGTGATGTTGAGCATCTTTTCATGTGTCTACTAGCCATCTTTAGGTCTTCTATGCAAATATGTTTATTCATGCCCTCTTACCATTATTAATCAGATTATTTGATTTTTTTAGAGTTGAGTTGTTTAATTTTTTAAATATATTTTGGATTTTATAAAAGGGATATTATAATAAAAGGATATTCTCTTATTGAATATATAATTTGTAAATATCTTCTACCATTCAATATTTTACCTTTTTGTTTTGTTGATGGTTTTCTTCTCTGTGCATAGCTTTTTATTTTGGTGTAATGCCAATAGTTTTATTTTGTTTTTGTTGCACTTGCCAGAGGAGCCATATCTATAGAAATATTGCTTAGGCTAATATCAGAGAAATTATTGCCAATCTTTACTTCTAGAATTTTATGCTTTCAGGTCTCACTTTTAGGTCTTTAATCCATTTTATTTATCTTTGTGTATGATGTAGGAAAGTGGTCCAGTATTATTCTTTTGCATGTGACTGTCCAGGTTTACCGATACCACTTGTTGAAGAGATTGTCTTTGCCCCATTATATATTATTGCCTCCTTTGTCATAGATTAATTGGCCATATAAACATGGGTTTATTTCTGGGCTCCTGATTCTGTTCTGTTGATCTATGTGTCTTTTGTGCCAGTACCATAGTGTTTTGATTACAAAAGCTTTGTAGTATATCTTGAAATCTTGGATTGTGATACCTTCAACCTTATTATTCTTTCTTGAGATTGCTTTGGCTATTTGGGGTCTTTTGTGTTTCCATACAGATTTTAAGATTATTTGTCCTATTTCTGTGGAAAGTGTTTTTGGTATTTTGATAGGTATTGCATTGAATTTGTAGGTTGCTTTGGGTACTATGGCTTTAAAAAATGTTGGTTCTTCCAATCCATGAGCATAGAATATCTTTCCATTTGTTTGTATCATCTTCAGTTTCTTTTTCAGAGTATAAGTCTTTCACTTCTTTGGTTAAATTTATTTGTAAATTTTGTTTGTTGCATTGTAAATGGGACTATTTTCTTAATTTCTTTTTCTGCTACTTCAGATTTCTATATATCAGTTTTGTATTCTGTGACTATACGGAATTCACTTATCTGGTAGTTTGCGTGTGTGTGTGTGTGTGTGTGTGTGTGTGTGTGCATGTGTGTGTGTTTGCATATGTGTGGAGTCTTTAGGGTTTTTATATGTAGTATCATGTCATTTGCAAATAATGACAGCTTAACTTCCTCCTTACCAAATTGGATGGCTTTTCTTTCATTTTCTTGTTCAATTGCTGTGGCTAGGATTCCAGTACTATGTTGAATAAACGTATGGGAATGGATATTTTTGTCTTATTCCTGATCTTAGAGGAAAAGCTCTCAGTATTTCACCACTGAGTATGGTGTTAACTGTATGCTTTTCATCTATGGCCTTAATTATCTTGAGGTATGTTTCCTCTAAACTGGGTTGAGAGTATTTATCATAAATAGATGTCGTACTTTGTCAAATGCTTTTTCTGCATCTATCGAGATGATCATATGTTTTTATCCTTTCTCTTGTTAATGTGATATATTCTATTGGTTGATTTGTGAATACTGAACCACCCTAGTATCCCTGAATAAATACACTTGATTGTAGTGAATTTTTTTAAAAAAAGTATTATTGGGTTTAATTTGCTAATATTTGATTGAAGGTTTTCATATCTATGTTCATCAGAGATACTGGCCTATAGTTTTTCTTTTTCTTTTTTTTTTTTTTTTTGCTTTTTCTTTTCTTTTCTTTCTTTCCTGTGTCTTTATCTGATTTTGGTAAGAGGATAGTGCTTATGGAGTAAATTTAGAATCTCTTCTCCTCTTCTATTTTTTTTGAATAGTTTGAGAAAAATGGGTATTAACTGTTCTTCAAATGTTTGTTAAAGTTTTCCTGTGAAGGGCGCCTGGGTGGCGCAGTCGGTTAAGCGTCCGACTTCAGCCAGGTCACGATCTCGCGGTCCGTGAGTTCGAGCCCCGCGTCAGGCTCTGGGCTGATGGCTCGGAGCCTGGAGCCTGTTTCCGGTTCTGTGTCTCCCTCTCTCTCTGCCCCTCCCCCGTTCATGCTATGTCTCTCTCTGTCCCAAAAAAAAAAAAAAAAAAAAAAAAAAACGTTGAAAAAAAAAAAAAAAAAAAGTTTTCCTGTGAAGCCTATACTTTTGTTGGTTGGGAGTTCTTTGAATTCTGCTTCAATGTCATTAATAGTAATTTGTTGTTCAAATTTTATATTTTTTTCCTGATTTAGTTTTGGAAGATTATATGTTTCTAGAAATATATCTGTTTTTTTCTAGGCTGTCCAATTTATAATTTTCATAATATTTTGTTATAATCTTCTGTAAATCTGTGTTGTTGATACCATAGAAATCTTGCTTTTTTTTCAATTTTATTTATCTACTGATAGTTTTTTCATTGAGTCTTAACTGTATTGTATTTTAAAATTCTGGAATGCCTATATTTTCCAAATTTGTACTGTCACTTTTCATTATAAATACTTTATTATTAGATTTATGTGCTTAAACAAAGTAATCATTGGTGTTTTCTGGTGCCTCAGTGATTGTTTCTCTAGTCTTTTTATTTTTCAGCTGATTCTCATTGGTATCTTAAAGTATGTCATCTTTGTGTATTTGGCATTGTGTTTGCAAAATTATTTATTTCAATAATGTCAGACATAGGATGATGTTTTTCCCTGCCAGGAAGAACTTTTGTTTGTTTCTGCCTAGTTCTTGAATTACTGGTTTGGAACATCTGAGTGCTGGAGGTGTTATGGCATCCAGATAATACAAAGTCAAATGTATTGCTTTCAGGCACGTTTTATTCTTGTTTACCTTACTTGAGAGCAGCATTTTAGGATTCCCACCCAAAGCAAAGATGATTACTAGTATTTTCATTCTTGATTGATCCTTAACCCCAAGAAGCTCACAAAAGCCCTCACTCACCTCCTTGGAAAATAGCAAACTTCTTCAATAAAAAAAATAAAAAAATACTTCCATATGATGACCCATCTCCCTGGCTTCCCTTTCTATTCTATATCTCAGTCCAAAGAAGCTTGCTATTTTAATACTTCTTACATGCAATTAAGGACATGATTTTCAGAACAAAAATAATAATATATCTTTAAAATATAACATATAACATATATTTTTCCTGATGATTATTTTTATCAGAAAGGTTTGTGTGAGATACTGAGCTAGCAGTTGACAGATGTGGAATTTATATCAATATTAGTTTTTTGTTTTCAAATAAAAACATAGATATTACCTATATAGCTATTTATCTTATCCCTAAATAATATATTACTTAGCATTTTCTTAAAATTCCATTAATGAAATCATACTCTGCATACTTTCTGGACATGTTTTTTCACCCTTTATTTTGTTTGAATACATCTTTTTTGATATATAACTATTGTTCATTTATTTTCATATGTAATATTCCCAATGTCTGAATATACTAACATATATCTGTGCATTATATTATTGATAGATTTCTTCCAGTTTTTCACTGTTATAAAAAAGGTTCTCAGTTGTTTTAAATGTACATATAAATATAGCTATATATTTTATACAGGATAAAATTATCTTGCCTTGAAGTGTACATATATCCACTTTAACTAGATATTGTCAAATGGTTTCCCACAGTATTTATAATAATTTACAAAACCACCAGCAGTTTGAATTCCTGCTATTTGTATCCATGACAACATTTTGTATCATCAGCCTATTTTAATTTTTACCAATCTCGTTCTTTAATACGATATCTCATTATGGGTTAATTTGCATTTTCCTGTGAAGAAGTAAGATGAAACATATTTGTATATTTCCTTTTTTCTATGTACATATTTGTCCATATTTTCTATAGGATTGGGTGTTTTTCTTATTGGTTTGTTAGAAATATTTTTATAGCTTGGAAAATAATCTTTTTCTACACTCCAAGTTAAATATATCTCCTGCTGGTATGTAGTTTATCTTTTACTCTATATGTTTTAATTTTATTGTAGTTGACAAACTCATTAAAATTATTTAAGACACATTTTCCTCTGGGCTTTATTTTGATGCTATGGGTATAAAATTCCCTCTTTTAATAAATGTGGATTACTAGGGTACCTGGGTGGCTCAGTTGGTTGAGTGTCAGACTCTTAATTTTGGATCTGGTCATGATCTCACAGTTCCTGAGATCGGGCCCTGCATCTGACTCTGCACTGACAGGCAGTGCCTGCTTGGTATTCTCTCTCTCTGTGCCCCTCCCCCAGTCACATGCATGTGCTCTCGCTCTCTCTCAAAATAAATAAATAAAAAAAATTTAGATTACCAAAATTCATAGGACCCTTTGTTGAGATACTCAAAATGTTCTAATAACCAATATAACATCAGTTAAATCTGTATGGGTAAGTCTAGTGATCCTCTCTCCTTTCTTTTTACTGTCTATTTATTAATCTGAACTTAAACAGTTCCCCTTAATTATTATGATTTTATAATTATTCTCCATATACAAAATGTCCCCTTCCCCGACTTTATCATTCTCCTTCAGTGTCTTAACTTTTATTGGTTCTTTTCTTCTCCATTTTTAAATCCACTTTGTCCATTTGTACTTTTTTATATTTTGGTTGGAATTCTGTTGAATCTTTAGATGCATCTGAAGAGAATATAAATCTTTATGAAATGTGTTTTTATTTGCGAGTACGGTATATTCCTTTTTAAACTTACGACTTTCCTTTTTATTTTTTATTTTTATTTTTATTTTTTCAACGTTTATTTATTTTTGGGACAGAGAGAGACAGAGCATGAACGGGGGAGGGACAGAGAGAGAGGGAGACACAGAATCGGAAACAGGCTCCAGGCTCTGAGCCATCAGCCCAGAGCCTGACGCGGGGCTCGAACTCACGGACCGTGAGATCGTGACCTGGCTGAAGTCGGACGCTTAACCGACTGCGCCACCCAGGCGCCCCTACGACTTTCCTTTTTAAAGTTTATTTATTTATTTATTTATTTATTATTTTTTTTTTAATTTTTTTTTCAACGTTTTTTATTTATTTTTGGGACAGAGAGAGACAGAGCATGAACGGGGGAGGGGCAGAGAGAGAGGGAGACACAGAATTGGAAACAGGCTCCAGGCTCCGAGCCATCAGCCCAGAGCCTGACGCGGGGCTCGAACTCACGGACCGCGAGATCGTGACCTGGCTGAAGTCGGACGCTTAACCGACTGCGCCACCCAGGCGCCCCTTAAAGTTTATTTATTAACTTTTGTGAGTGAGAAAGAGAAGATACTGAGCAGGGGAGGGGCAGAGAGAAGGAGAAAGAAAATCCCAAGCATGCTTCACACTACCAGAATGGAGCCCAACGTGGGGCTTACCCACAGACTGTGAGATCATGGCCTGAGCTGAAACCAAGAGTTGGGGACCCCTCGGTGGCTAAATTAGTTAAGCATCTAACTCTTGATTTCAGCTTAGGTCATGATCTCAGGGTTTGTGGTTTCCAGACCTGCATGGGGCTCCACAGCGGCAGTGTGGAGCCTGCGTGGAATTCGTGCTCTCTTCCTGTCTGTCTGTCCTTCCCCTGCTCACGCTTTCTCTCTCTCTCTCTAAATAGAAGGAAAGAAAGAAAGAAAGAAAGAAAGAAAGAAAGAAAGAAAGAAAGAAACCAAGAGTCAGATGCTCAGTTGACTGAGCCACCCAGGCACCCTCTTACAACTTTCTTAATATCTTTTAACATATTTAAATACTTTTCCATAAAGCTTGTTTGCATATTTTTAAAATTTTTACTTATAAGTAACTCATACTGTTTTGTTATAAATGAGATCTTCCAAAACGTACGTTTTCGTTGCAAAAAAATCTAGGTGAACTTTTGTATTGAAATTTCTGTGAATATAATGTTATTTGTGAATACTGAGAGTTTTTTTCTTTCAAGTCATTGCAGCTCTTTTCTTTCCTTATGTAAATATAAAATCTAACACTTCTCCTAGTAAGCAGAATAAGTGTCATAAAACTGGGCATTTAGTATTGTATTGTTTCTGATTTAATATCAGATAATTTACTGGGAGTTTTTGGTACTGCTGTTCCCTGGTTAAAGTTTTGTTTATTTTAAGGTTAATATGTGTTTCTATCCTGAATTGTTCCTGAATTTTATGAATGATATATTTTTGTTCTTTCTAATCTCTAATATTGCATTTATGTTTTATTTTTTCATTCAATGTTACAGTGGTAAGCTTTTTCACCTTATGACCATTTTACCTAAAATAACACTATTTTTTTTTTTTTTTTGAGTAAGCTAGAAATCCAACATGGGACACCCAACATGAGTTCAAACTCATTTCCCCAAGATCAAAAGTCGCATGCTCTACTGACTGAGCCAGCCAGCTGCCCCTACCTAAAATACATTTAATGGTAATATAATATAATCATAATTTAGATAGATAGGCAGGTGAGAATGATTTCACAAAAATTTGGTGCAAGTAAAGATCTTCTTGATGACCAAAAACAGAATATAATAACTAAAAACCAATTAAAATCAAATTAGTCAGAGGTATAAGTTGGTTTATCCTATTTCAAAATATTTGATTAAATTGAAACTCTAGCTTCTTGACATGCTTTATGAGTTATGTTTTTCGATAAAAATTCAAATGTTACTGTACATTCTCACATTTTAAAAAAATCAGCCACAAACAAGATAGTCTCTTTCATAGCATCTCTAAACACTATTTAATTCATATCACAGAAGTAGGGAATACCATTAATTAATATACTATTTTTTTCTTTATCATAGATAAATTCTTAAAAAGAAAACTAAGAAAATTCTAAACTGTGCTCTTGATGACTGCTGAATAAAAACAAATTCATCTCCTTCTTTTGACTCGAAGATAGATTAATCAGCACTTGAGTATACTGGTATTTGTGAAACAATAAAAAGATGTATATAACGCTCTGTAAAAGACACTGAGAAATATTTTTACTTCTTTCAATTTCCAAATTATTGTGAGCACCTCTTCTTACCTTGCTTTTAATTTTCTTTGTCAGCCAATAGAAATTTCTACAAAGATTGAATGGTTCTATAATCTGCACTGTGCAGTGTAATAGACATTGGCCACCTAAGGCTATTGAGCACTTGAAGTGCTTTTAGATTCTATTTAATTTTAATTAAATGTAATTTAAATTTAAATTGCCACATTGCCAGTGACTATCATAAAGGGCGGCACAAACTGGCTTATCATGTACTTATTTGTTTATGTGTGTAATTTCTCTCTCCCACTAAAATTTATGTTTCAGTATAGGGTTTTTGTCTTGTTGTTCACTATTGTAACTCAAGTGATTAGAAAAGTACCTGTCACAGAGTTTTTTTGTGTGTGTTCTCTAATACTTTGAAAATAACAAATTCAAAAGGTGCCTTTTTAAATTTAAATAAATAATGTAGTATTCTTTTTAAAGCAAGAGTTAAAGAAATTTTGAAAGTTTTAAGCTTTAAAAGCTCTTGAGACAAGGTTCCCATAATATATAATTAAAATAATCTTTCCTAAATGTATCAGTGATTGGTCCATACTTTACTTCTGGTTAGATCTGGGATTGACTTAGCGGTCAGTTTATGTGTAGGAAAGTCAGCTTTGGGGATAGAGAAGGGAGTAGAAAACAAAACACAATTTTTACTTCTGGGTTAAACCCAAAATCAAGAATTAATCATACTTTTCAAACAAACTATCAGTTGAAGGAGATCAACCAAGCAACCGAAAGAACTCCAGACTTGAGCAAAAAACATTTGAAAGGTGGACAGAAAACCGTTAACAGGGGGATTTTCCCCAAGTTGATTAAGAATAAAAGCAGGCACTTGTGAATGTCTTGATTAATTATTGCTGACTGCATAACATACAATACCAAAATCTGGCATCATAAAAAACAATCATGGTTTTATTCTCACAACTTTCAGAATCAAGGATTTTAGCAGGACTCCACAAATATGGTTCATCTCTGATGTGCAAACACTGTGTCTCTGGTTAGAATAGCTTGGATGGTTGTAGACAACAGCTGAGGACTAATCAGGCATCTATCTGTCCCCTGCCCCTCCCACACACATGGCCTTGACCTTAGGTTAGTCTTTCTTACAGCCTGGAGGCCTCAGGTCAATCAGACTTCTACATGGTGGCTCAGCACACCAAGGGGAGCAAGGCAGATCCTTCTTTTAAAATTTAGGGCCAACACTGTTACAGCATTATTTTTGCTCTATTAGTCCAAGCAGTCAGAGCTGAGTCTAGATTCAAGGGAGGACTCAGACCTCACCTCTCATTAGAACTAAGGTCACAGTTTTTATAGCCATTTTTAATCTACCACAGAGTAAAGCAGCCTTCATCCACAAATAGCTACTGATCTAACTGTTAAGGATTCTGAATTATTTTCATCTAAAATGTACATAGAAATTCTGAGTTGTACATCTACAAATATCCTCGGTGGTTTGCTGGAAATTGGCTATGTGTTGAAAAAGTTGTATATTTGGAAGGATTCCATCTTGCTTTATCACCTGGCCACTACCCACTGTCTACTCTGCCACTTAGAGAGGCAACTCTTACTCTGCTTAATTTAGTCATTCCAAGCAAATCTACCAAGCTGTTTCCCAGGAATAACTAACTGAAGGTGTCTAACTTCAGGAATATATGTTGCTCACTTTATCAGGATGTCACAAAATTAGTAAGGCAGAAAACTGATGAAGTGATATGAGACTCTAGAACTTTCAAAAGCATTCAGTTCAGAAAATGTATCATTTTGCCATATAAATTGAGCTGCTTTATACTTTTGCTTAGGTCCACATTCCAACGTTAGGATAGATGTCTAGTCTAGTAAACAAAATGTGGCCATAAATTCATACTATATTGCCTTCTCTTCTTATTCCAGATTACCACCAAATAGTATTGTACATTTCCATAATTCCTCTTTCTAGATCTTAAAGAAATATAAATGGTTGAAACGCATTATTCAGAATTAAGTCTTGTACCCAACACCTTCACTCTTTATAGATAAAACTAAAATTTCTTTTAACTTTTTACCTGTTCTTAATTACTAGGTTGTATGCCAGGCAGAATAATGGCCTCCCAAAGGTGTCCATACACTAATCCCTGAAATTTGTGGATATATTACACAGCAAAATAGATTCTGAACATATTATTAAGTATCTTGAAATTGAGGGCTTATCCTGGATTATCTAGGTGGGCCCAAAGCATTTCCAAAGATCCCTATAAAAGCAAAGTGAGAGGATCATAGATTGAAAAAGAAATGTAATGAAATAGATAAGTTCAGAGTGATGTTACTGCTGGAAGGCTGCCACAAGCCAATAAAAAAGGCAAAGAAATGGGCTTTCCCCAAAGAACTTCCAGAAAGAATTTAGCTCTGTTATATAGATCATGCTTTTAGCCCAATGAACAATTTTGGGCTTCCAACGTCCAGAACTATACAATAAGAAATTTTGTTCTTTTGGGGCGCCTGGGTGGCGCAGTCGGTTAAGCGTCCGACTTCAGCCAGGTCACGATCTCGCGGTCCGTGAGTTCGAGCCCTGCGTCAGGCTCTGGGCTGATGGCTCGGAGCCTGGAGCCTGTTTCTGATTCTGTGTCTCCCTCTCTCTCTGCCCCTCCCCCGTTCATGCTCTGTCTCTCTCTGTCCCAAAAATAAATAAAAAACGTTGAAAAAAAAATTTTTAAGAAAAAAAAAGAAATTTTGTTCTTTTAAGCCACCAAGTTTGTGGATATTTGTTATAGCAACAAGAGGAAATGAATTCATAACCAAATGATTGTTAGATAGTCTGCAACATTTTTAAGCACGTGAGAAAAGACTATTGATCGTGACAATGGGGCAACAGCAAAAACTTGGGAATGTCCTTGTCAAATTGGGGTGAATGTTTATCTACAAAGCCACTTTATCTTTGCTATGAATTAAGTCAACTTTCTTGGTAATTTCCTTTCCATATATAGTATGAAATAGTCTGATATGAACTAATGTAATGTTTATGTGAGTATAGAAACATCCTGAAGTGTACAGATCTAAAGCACCATTGAACACAACAAACTTGGAACTTCCTGATCACCTTTTTTTTGGAGGTTATTCTCCCTGGAGGCCATTTCTTAGGATACCTTGGTGATAAGCAAGGGAATCTAAAGTGATTATTACACCAAGGCCAAATAAAACACTATAATCCTACCAAAAACGCATTACCCAATTCTAACCATGAGGGAAACTTCAGACAAATCCATACCAAGGGGCATTTGACAAAATAATCCTGAAATCATCAGGATTTGGGGATAGAGAAGGGCAGTAATCCTGAAAACTGCCAAGGTAATCAAAAACAAGGAAATTCTGAGAAAGTTTCACAAACAAGAGTAGCCTAAGGAGACAGGACCATTGAATGTAATGTGGTATCCTGGGTGGGATCTTGGAACAGAATAAAGACATTAAGAAAAATTGAGGAAATCTGAGTACAGGATAGACTTTAGTTAATAATATAAAAATATTGGTTAATTATAAAAAATGTACCATATTAACACAAGTTGTTAATAATAGGGGAAACTAGGTGTGAGGTATACTGGAACTCTCTTGTACTACCTTTATAATTAATTCTGTGAATCTAAAAACATTTGCTTTAAAACTCTACAATAAATATAAGTTAAAGCACTTTAATTAAAAAGTATATATAGGAACACTGAAAATGCAAAGGTAGAATATAATGCTTGGGAGATACATGTCCACAGATATTTTATTTTTATTCTGACACAAAGTAAATTTCATATTCATGTCCTCTATAATCAATATTTTTCTTCTTCATAAGATGACATATTGATCAAGATAGCTTTTATTTCCCATTCTTGATCTGACTTACTGTGACTTTATGACATATCCAAATGTTGAGAGGCCAAACTTTGAAGACCATAGTCCTGTATAATAGAGAAAACCTTTGGTTTTGTTTATGCACATACATGTATACTAATAGAACATATGCACACCTACATTGTATTTAGTTCCTTAACAATTTTAGCTACATAGATTGGGAGACTCAATCTATAGCCTCCTGGAGGAACTCATTGCCTGCCATCTCCCCAGAAAGCACACACACACACTCAATGGCACAGGTACTCTCTGTGGCATACTCACTCATTCACTTCCCTCTCTAGATTCCACTCAGAGGTAGACACCTACAGAGAAAACCATCTGTTTTACTACAGGTGGGAGCTTCCAGTGAAGTAGAGATGGGCCTATCCTGGGCTTTTTTTCATAGTCTTTGGATATTTCTTCTCCTCAACAAGAAATGCCATGTTTTTCATGTGAAACAAAGATAAAGGAGCCCAAACTAACTATTTTATTCTGATCTTATGTCTGAGAAGATTTCATAAAGGTTTGGAACAAAGGCCTTGTTGTGATGCATAGTGTGGATTCACTTGTACCCAATTTATATTTCTCTCAAGAAGTTTTGATCACAGTATGTAGCTTATCAAATAATTGGGGTCTTAGTCATCTCTTTGTCTTTCCATAACAGCCAAGACTAGCATTCTCTATCTGGGAATACTTGCAAGACAGAGTTTTTTTTTTTTTAATTATCAAATTCAAAAAAATTAATATAGGCTTAAAAAAGAAAGGAATGGAACTTTATGCATAAATATGATTTATAAAACTTTCCACAGTTACTTTCATACCTATGTATTGCATTCAGCCTTATTATGTATTAATATCTTAATACAACCGACAGAAGAGTAACTTGGATCCTGAATAATTTAAGAATATTTGGAATTATAGGATGTTGGTAACTTGGAAGCTTGAAGGACAACCTGGATAGAACAAGAGTTAAGTCTGAATATTGCAAGTCCTGGAGACAGTTTACTCTTCAGAGAGTTTTGGGTTATTGGAAATCATGGGGAAAGATTTACACTAGCTCCATAAATGTCCTGAGTCTAGGCATGCCCCCAAGAATCTGAGGAGGAACTTTATATTTGAACTGAGACTTCTCAATCATCATCTCAGGCCTTATTGTTGATTTTATTTTTTTGAAGGTAGTATGCAGAAAAGGGTGTTTGAAGTTATCAATTGCTCTATTTTATACCCAAATGCAGATATGCAGGTGTGCATATGTGTGTGAAGATATGTACAGAAAACTACACTAAAAAAAAAAAAGAATAGGAGTATATACCCTAGGATTTTAGCACAGACCACCTGGGGGAAGAGAGGGAAATAAAATGTTCCCATGAGTAAACTCAATTTATGTAAAATTATATTTGCCTATGTATATGTGATTTTATAGTAGATTGTTTTGAAAACCTGTTAAATCTTTCTCTTCCAACTTATGGGGAATCTATTTTTTCAGTGATAATGTTACTGGGAACTATTTATGTAGTATATACTTTAATAACAAAATACTGGATATCCTATATGTGAATATAGGATATATTCTTGTATAAATATTTATGAGCAAAACAAAGTGAAAGCATACATAGTAGGCTATTAACATTAGTTATATCAGTTAGATGATAAAGAGAAGCAGAGAAAGATAATTAGCTTGGCCTTTATACATTTTGTAATGTTTCACTTGTTGAAAGAAGCACATATAATTGTTATAATGTGAAAAATTATATAAATTTTGACTTTTGAAGATTAATATGAAACAATTCTTATGATAGCATTCATGTTAACAATAGATCACAGTGCAATCTGTATAGTAATTTACGTTAAAAAACATAAGTGTGTGTGTGTGTGTGTGTGTGTGTGTGTGTGTGGTTAAGTAAAACTTTGCCTATTGTCTCAGAATTGTGCTTAAGGTGCAAAGCTAAGTTCACAAAGTTGCTAAGTACACATTTTCTAAATTCACATAGCCAACAATGAACTGATGACAATTGGGACCTGACACCTTTATCACTCAGGGTTGACAAAGCCTGAGGAACAAATAGAAGAGGGAAGATGAAGAAGCATTTACTGCAAGACTGTGACCTTTCTTTTTTACTCCAAGGATCTAGGATCATTGATCTGCCTATGTTGAAAGACAGGGACTAAAATTTTGGATCAATTTTGAGTTTGCATAATAATTTCTCAATTATAATATTCTAGTACCTAAAGGTACTTGAAAAGTATGTGATCAGAGTAAGATGCCAGTAAGAAATGATTATGTGAGTTGTGTGTAAGGAGACATGAGTGTGAGGGCTGGTTTAAATGTTGTATTTCTTATAATTATTAGGAAAACTGAAGACATTTAATGTTATAACTCCAATAATTGGAGATTTCAATGGCATATATTTAAATGGCTAGAAGGATATACGTTATGTGATAATGATGGTTACATCTGGTTGGTAGAATCATGGAAGGGTCTTATTTTCTTATTTTTGTTTATGTGAATATTTTACATTTGCTACTAGAATATGACTTTAATGCAATAGAATTTTTTTAAATTTTGTAATGTTTATTTTTATTTTTGAGAGACAGACAGACAGACAGAGACAGAGCATGAGCGGAGAAGGGGCAGAGAGAGAGGGAGACACAGAATCCAAGGCGAGCTCCAGGCTCTGAGCTGTCACCACGGAGCCTGACGTGGGGCTAGAACCCTCGCACCTTCAGATCATGACCTGAACCAAAGTCAGATGCTTGACCGACTGAGCCACCCAGGCGCCCCTAATGCAATAGAATTTTAAAAATACTTCTACACGTAACGTAAACATCACTCCCAACAACATATCTGTTATCTGTTTACTACGTAATATAATCTAAGTCTGATCTCTATGCAAAATTTCTGGAAATCTTAAAGGACTTCCAGCACGGGTTTCACATGGTAATTATGGGCTTAGTAGAGAGAGGATACTTTCAACTATTTTTTAAGAATGGCTTTTTCATTCTTGCATCCATTTAACAAAGATTGACTAGGAACACTTGTGCTAAGACTAGTTAGAGACAGTTTTCCCCTGTACCGGATAGCCACCATTTATTATCTCTCATCTTCTTGGGCCCATCTTGTTAAGAAACTGTTAGGTTTTGGAAATATTTTCCTCATGACATCTTATAGCATCTTCCGGAAAGGATATAATAAATAAGTCAACAGATTCCCAGCAAAACCCAGTACCAGCTCTCCTTCCACTCGGCTAATCAGTAGACCTTCAACATAGAATATGTTTCTTAGCTTTACTGGGCTTGCCAATCATTCCTAATGCTGTTTATTATTGGGGATATTTGGTCTCTCCTAACGCTAGTATAAATTTAAAACTGATCTTTTTCACCTCTAAAAAGTTTAAGTTTCTTCTTATCCCAGAAATACTTTTAATGTGTATGAAGTAATGCATGCAGGCAATCATTACTGTATGTGTTGAAAATCCAGCTCCTTTTAAAACCCACATAAGTATATATTACCTCTATAACTAAGTAGAGGTTAGAACTATTGATCTCTTTTTCTACCCTCTTTATGACATTTGAAGATAACTAAAAGATGAACAGATTTATAAAAGAAAATACTGCTAAGTATACATCAGTATGATTCATTTGTGGACACTTGTGTTTAAAATATTTATAATATATTGCACAGATAGACTGAATCATTGATGTCAGATAAATTAAAATATCTATTAAAGGAATGATTAATTCAGGGTAAATATTGTAATGTTACATGCTTATTTATAGACTCACTTCTCTACACTAAGTTACCAGAGAGTCCAGTTGGGTGTGTATTTTCTGACATCATTTCTTAGTCTATCTACCTGAGCTGTAGTCGGCCACCCAACTGACTGTCTTTTTGTCATTAAGATGTAATAGGTCTTGGGGCGCCTGGACGGCTCAGTCGGTTGGGCATCTGACTTCAGTTCAAGTCATGATCTCATGGTCCATGAGTTCGAGCCCCGCGGCTGCTCTCTGTTGACAGCTCAGAGCCTAGAGCCTGCTTCCGATTCTGTGTCTCCCTCTCTCTGACCATCCCCCACTCACACTCTGTCTCACTCTCTCTCTCAAAAATAAATAAACATTGAAAAAATTTTTTTAATGAAATACTTCTTATTCGTGAAAAAATTGGATGTCATCCACAAGCTGTTTTTATCGACTATGAAAAAGGTTTCTGAGAGGAAAACCTTTTGAGCCAGTGTAACCCTAATGGAAATTTTTATTATGATTTTGCTTAGTAAACATACCACCAAATCATCACTTAAATGTTACCTCATAATCTGAGAAATTATCTTAAGTATAACACATTTTTTTTCTGTTGGAGAAGATAGAAGTGGGTCTACACAAATAAGTTACATTTCCTCTAACACTGGTTCCAAAGAAGGCAAAATAGTACTATTTCAATTATTGAAATAGTACAAAAATTGAAATTGAAATTCTTTTTCAAATGTTATTAATAACTTGATTGTACTGCCTTTTGTTCCTGATTCTCTAAAATACATGACGTAATTTCACTAACTAAAACGTGGCAAATTCTTTTAATTTTTGTTTTCCGTAATAGTTCTGCCCTTTCCACAGCTCAGAGGTCATGTTTTCTGTGAGATAGAGAATGATGTCATTTTACGTGGAGAATAATTTACCACCTGCAAGCAAGAGGAGGTATATGGGGGCAGCTGCATCACAGATTTGAAAAAGCAGCAAAATATAAATGTATAGATGAGTATGTCAGTGTAATGGGTGGGGAAGTGAAACATGCTTTTCTCAACGACAGCTGGAAGATTATACTGAGCCCAAAATAGTATCTTTTGGCTTCAAACCAAATGTTTCTGTCGCTAGTACTCTACAGAGCCAAAACACTACTCACAAATGAATCCCATATTCTGTTTACAGAAGCAGCGTTTCACCGCAAGGCATATTAGATATTGGTGAAAATGGTGAGAAGTAAGGAAAAGATATGCTTTATGACCTCATTCATGTTCTTGTAAGACTCACATCTTCAAACAAATCAGCAGGAAAAAATAACCCTCGAATTATTACTGCTTCTCTTTAAGATTGACCTAAAAAAAAAGTATGTTTTTTTTTTTTTTTAAAGAAATGTTGAGTCTCTTTTGGAGCTTTGTAAAATGCCTGAAATAACTTAAATAATCAGTCTCTAAATAGCAAATTTAATCAATTATGAATGAAAAGAAAGCTCTGTGTGTTCATAAACCATTTAATAAATACATGAGTTTGTGCAGCAAATATAATCAAATTGTATGAATATCTGTAAATGTTTTCTTATATAATCTGTAAACAATGGTTAATGTAGACATTTTCACTTAGAAATAATCACAAGGTTTTTTGTTTTGTTTTGTTTTGTTTGTGTGTTTTTTATTGTTTTTAAGAACAGAGGAAAGAACGCCATTTAAGGCATGCTACAATGGCAGCAGACATTTTATATTCACTGTCAATTATTTAGTCAACGACACACTAAGTGGCATATTTAAAAAGTAACACATTGTTACTTCCATTGTTTTCTTCCATTGTTCTTCATTGGCTTTGGTTATAAAAACTTTCCACAGTTACTACTATGATTTAAGACACTTTAATAAGGGGCGCCTGGGTGGCTTGGTCAGTTAAGCGTCCAACTTCGGCTCAGGTCATTATCTCACGGTCCCTGAGTTCGAGCCCCACATCGGGCTCTGTGCTGACCGCTCAGAGCCTGGAGCCTGTTTCAGATTCTGTGTCTCCCTCTCTCTCTCTGACCCTCCCCTGTTCATGCTCTGTCTCTCTCTGTCTCAAAAATAAATAAACGTTAAAAAAAATTTTTTTAAAGCACTTTAATAAGAAGGATTGATTTTTAAACATTGGCTAGTTAGATTCTTTTTTCCCTACTGGTAGAATGTTGACTATGTACGTAAAGGTTAAATTTATTTAAAGTTGGGCCCATGTAGCAGGTTAGTACAGGATCAATTCTCTATCAGTGTTTACACTTGATATTTTAGATAGGAAAACATCATTTTAGTAAATGAATCTTCTGCTGGTGTTCTTTGAGTCAGATATTTTCATGGATAAGTTCTTTCAGTTTTATGCCTATTTGATAGTGTATTGAAAAATATGCATTAAAAGAAAATGTAATCTTCTACCAGACATTTTAATAATGGATAATTCGGTTGTTTGAAATCCCTACACTTTTTGTCTCTGAATGAATCTTTGTTACCTAATGATCTATTGTCATTTTGTCAGTTTTAAAGCATGTCTACAAATCAAACCTTCACAAATCCACCATCAAGAGGTAAGATGTCTTTCTCCTTTTCTTGAGTTTAAGTGAACTTGTGACTCCCTTGATGGATGGATTATAGTGAAGTGCCACTATGTGGCTTGTAAGGGTAGGCTATACAAGGTGATAGAGCATCCTTTTGGTTCTCTGGCACATTTAGTCTAGGTGATACTGCTACCATATAAACAATGTTCCTATCCTGATACCAACGTGCTGGAAAAGACCACCTATAGAAACACTAGTCAACAGTCCCAAAGAATAAACCACTTAAACTGCTAGCCATGTAAATGAGCCAGATTAGATGTCCAACCTAAACAAGCCTTCAGATAACTCTACCCCACTAAACATCAGACTGAAACTCTATGAAAGAACCCAAGTAAGAACTGCCTAGCTGTTTTGAAATTCCTCATCCAGGTAATTATAAACAAAATAAAATTATTTTTTAACTCCTAAATTTTGAGTTAAACTGTTATTCAGCTATAGAAATTGGAATAGTCATTAGTTCCTTATTACCTATCTAGTAGGAAAGGTCTTATTAATTTGAGATATTTGGTGAACATTACTCTCCATCTGGCATGGTGCTGCACTGTGTAGATAGTCCCACTAAGACTATCCTTATGTCTTTTCTTGTTAGATGCTTGAGCCATTGGTTGAAAAGTTAAAAAAAATAATAATCCTGTTGCCTGACAGAAGTGCAGAACCTAAAAAGTGGAGGGTCTCTGCATGAAGGCTGCAGAAGTACTACAACTTTGGTCTAATAACAGTACTAAATCACGGAGTCATTTCATTGATCACCATGAAGCATGGAAGAACCCAAAGACTGTAGGCCAAATTAACAATAGATAAAAAGGTTTGTTGAAGTTGGGATTTGTATTTGCTTTACAGACGCTTAGAACGAAGAGTGCATTCACCTAACTAGTCACTGGTTCTGTCATCTTTGTACAAATCCACTTTTGTTGCTATTGGATGGATTCTGCATCAGTGCTGTGTCCTTGGCCTTTGCTGTTCTCAACTCATTGCAAGCAAATCCACTGAGGAGTTTTCACACTGAGGGATTGCTCCAATTTCCAGATCAATTCAGAAAGGGACAGATTTTTACTCTTCAAAATCCAAGACCTGTTGACTGATTTCTGTTCCTTAATGTATCTCCACAAATGCTATTGCAGCTAATGAAATCCAGAGTGCAGAGCCTCTTGAGAGGGCTTTAACCTACTGAGATTACCGTGTGCTGTGTGCTGTGTGCTGACCAGTGTGCACACGTCTGATGCTTTGATTCTCTGACCTGCATTCTGATTGGCTCCCTTACTTTCCTTCATCCAGGACAGAGATTTTACCCTAAACATCAACCCATTTCATTGGGACTAATGCTCTGCTTATACTTTGCCATCCCCACCTCCAAAGCTGGATTTTCACCAATACTTCTCACTTATGGACTAAAAATTGTTCCATCTACCTAGTTTTCATGTATTCAGTGGTATGTTTTATAGTTTGGGGACATATAGGGATTTTAGCAGTATTTTAGTCGTTAATTTCTGAGTTCAAATGTGGTCAGAGAACATAGTCTGTAAGAAATTGATTCTTCAAAACTTATTGATGATTTTTTGAGAGTTAGGATATGATGTGATTTAAAAAAATAAATGTATGATTAAAATGAAACTATGTTCTGTAATGTATAAAGTTGTTTATATTATAGCTAGTTTATTAATCACATCAATCACATCCCTTATACTTTTATGTTCTATAAATTTCTCCTCTTGTTTTTCAAAAATAGTATATTAAAATTTATGACTTCAGATACTGATTTATCTATTTCTTCTTTTCATCACTTCTTATTTTGGGCCTATTTCAAGGCTATAAGAAGACCATATAATATTACTGTTATAATAAAAATTGATCTATTTTTTCATTGAGAGTATGCATTTTCAATTTTATTGATTTTTTTTATTTTAAAATCTATTTTACCTGATTTTTTCCAGTCTAGTACTTGTGTCTTTTATTTGTAATATTTCAGCATCATTATTTTTAAGTACACCTTATAGAAAATAATATTGCTGAATTTTTGTAAAGAGGAATTGATCTGCACATATCTATCTTTTGGTTAGTGAATTTGACTCGTTTAAAATGATCACAATTACTTTCATATCAGGATATATCTCTCCTAACCTATTACTATGTTTAAGTCTTTCTTCTAGAATTTTTCCTTTCATAATTTTCAGTAGATCAATTTTTTCCTATTGTTTTAAAAAGTTATAATTCTAATATTTTAATGTTTTATACTTAATTTTATAATTCATATCTAAAACTGAATAATATCTATATTTTATTTTCCAATAAACATATACTTTTGTAAAATGCCTAATGACAATTCATTTCTTCTAATCTCCTTCCAGTCTAACCTATATTGATGTAATCTGGAATGTCAGTTCCAGATTGAGTGACTGTGAAATTGGGAATGATAATAGTATTTATCTCTTAGGGGTGTTGTGGAATTTTTGAATATACATATGTGATATATTATTACTACCTATGCCTTGCACATAATTAACACTATCTCTAATGTTAGCAATAAATAAAATAATTATTATGGATTTTTTTTTATTTGTTTGCTTAATTATGTGGCAAATCTCACCATTTTAATTGTCTTCTTGTTCGAGTCAGTCATTCAGATGGTTTGTAGAGAAAGGCCAATGTGTGATAATATAGCTAAGAATATTTACATTTTATATTTAAATGCTATTATTTCTGGATATAAATTTATGATTTATTCCATGTAAAATAAAGTAGATAAAGTCACCTGTGCCTTCTTGCACTTACTATTGCAACTGGGAATTTGGATTTTATTCAATGAAGTATTTCTCTTTGAAGGTGTTCTGCTTTTACCTATCTGGAGACTTAGAAACTTCTTTTTGCTTTTGATATTCTTAAATTTTACTGTGCTAAATCTGTTAGCCCTTCAATCTTTTCTATTTAGCATCTTATGGATCTTTACAACTTGAAGATGGATATATTTCTTCAATTTTTAGATATTCTCAGTCATTGTATTTTCAAATACATCGTGCTTTGATTTTTTTTTTCTTTTCTTCTTGAAATAGTCTTGAAATATTTAAATTAAAGCTCACAGTAATTATAGCAAATGTATTAGAGTAACAAGAGATTTTTGGGGGGAGTAGTATTTTTTTTATCATTGACGATAGTTAGAATTGGCAGTGCATTATGAATATGAAGCAGATTAGTTTTTAGTCAGTTTTATTACTGTTTTAAAACTTTCTCTCTAAACTCTACTTGCTTACTTCCTGCAAAGTAGAACTGCTCCCTTCATCCTGCTCATGCACCCTCATTTGACACTGATCAGGTCAGGACAATTTGTTTCTGAAAAAACTATGGTATGATGGACAGGTAATTTATCAACCCTCTTTATTATAACTTATTACAGGGGCAAATTTAGGAAATAAAATTCACAGTAACATTGGAATTTAAGGTAAAACACAAACTAAGCTTATGTGAGAATAATGATTGTACTTTGTGAATAAGTCTTATGATTTCTAGAAAATTCAAGGCTAAAAAGCATCCCCATGTTAAAAAGGCAAAAGTTCATATTGTAAATGCATATTATTTTTAATAAGCAAAAGCTCATTGAAATGAATGAGACCTTTGCACTATTTTACCCAAAGCAATTTTGTGTAATAAGAGAAATTCCTTTGAGATAGTCTGTTATGGAATTTAACTTTAGCTCAGTAAATTGTTTCTCTCTTTCTTTCAAAATGAGAATTTGAAGAAAGTGAATGCAAACAAAACAGTGAACCTGTTGTTAATGACGAATCATTTTTAAGTTGTAAGAGAAATTTAGTTGTATGTTCACAAGTCATTTGCAAAAATGTCAAACTCTATGACTAAATTATTTAAAAGCTATAGCTGATGATGTATTTATTTGGAGCAGTACTAATTCTAGTAAATAAAGGAGAAAACTCATCAATTGAAAGAGGTTATGCTCTATCCTTCCAACTTCATCTGTCATTACTGCTGTTTCTGTTTCCTGCCCCTAAACTTATATTCCAGCCACTCCAGATGCTTGCTTATCCCCAAAGAAGCTATCTTATATATCTGTGTCTTGATTTATTCTCTTCCCTATGAAATGTTCTTCTTTCCCATTATATAGGCAGTTAAATTTTACCTTCCTTTCAAGGCTTACATGAAATCTCTGTCTCTTTGGGGCAGAATTCATTATTCTATCTTCTGTGGTGGAAAGGGGATTGTTCCTTGTTTTTATAGCACTGCATTATATACTTAGTATATGTGAATTAGTATTGGTGTATATATTATTAGTATACATGAATTTTCTGGCCTGAAAAATAAAGATTAGTTTCCATTTTAAATCTTCTCTTGGCTCTCAGGTATGTGTGGCTTTTTAATGGATCTACACTAGAACCAAGAACACAATGTGAAAGCATAAAAGGTCTCCCATGAATAGCTACTGTTGTGCACGATGACGCAGTGCTCTCCCTGATCAGGACAACAGTGCTGGCTTTAATGCTGTTACATCACAATTTAGCTTCCACAGTATAGATTTAGACTCTGTTGTCTAATTTGTCATTGTCCTTGGGGGTGTTGTGTGTGCATATGCCTGTGTATGGCTGTTGTTGCTGTCGTGTTTGATGTAATTGTTGCTTCTTAGTCAATCCATAACAATTAGTAGGCATATTTTCCCAACCTGTCAGAGAATACTGGAGGTGATAGGACTTAGGGTAGCCAAACATACCTGTGATTATGCCGTGTTATTATTTTAGACTGAATAGCACAGTAGTAAGGCTATCACACATATTTTCTAGCTCTTAACACAATATTGGAGTTAATTAGTGTTAAATATTGGATAAATGATAGAAAGAAGAAGAAGGAAAAGAAGAAAAGGAAGGAGGGAGGAAGGAACACAGTCACAATACCATTAAATTATGTGGCATTATTTTGAAGTCCATTACAATGGAGTTTATGCATTACATGTAGAAAATATAATCTGATATTTTGTCATTTGCTTGAAAAAGCACGGCATAGAGCAGTATAAACAAGGAGACGATCAAAAGAAACAGAGAAACATAGTTTTGTATTTTGACTAAAGGCTGTATGCCATTTGTTTTCCTTGGGGATTTATTCCACATTTTCATCTAGGCCACTAGGGATGTATACTACTTTCTATCCCACTTATATTTTGAATGAAATTATTTAAATTGTTCTACTTCCATCTTCTTCATTATTTTAATCTATCAGTTAAGTAACAATTTCTCCAAATCTGTTTCTTTTTCTTTCTGCATGTCATTTTGTATTATCCAACAAGATTTAGCCATTAAAATACTTAAGATAAATTTCAGTCATTTGCCAAAAACAAAAGAACTTTAAAATTTATAATGACATAGTTTATTCCCTGCACCCTAAATGACAGCCACATTTTATTATGTTGCTTTGTTTTCTATCTAAATGACGTTTTGTGACTCTATCTATGTCTCTATTCCAAATATCTATATTCACAGTAGTTACAAGTTATTATTAATATTTTCTTTAAAACCCAGTTAAGCAATTGTCTATTCATTGCATGGAAAGATAATGATACTGATAAACATATTGATGCAATTGTGCTACATTTCTTTTTTTTTTTTAAATATAATTTATTGTCAAGTTAGCTAACATACATTGTATAAGTGTGCTCTTGGTTTTGAGGGTAGATTCCCATGATTCATTGCTTACATACAACACCCAGTGCTCATCCCAACAAGTGCCCTCCTCAATGACCATCACTCATTTTCTCCTCTTCCCTGCCACCACCCACGCCCCATCATCAAACCTCAGTTTGTTTTCTGTATTCAAAAGTCTCTATGGGTTTGCCTCCCTCTCTGTTTGAAACTATTTTTTCCCTTTCCCTTCCCCCATGGTCTTCTGTTAAGTTTCTCAGGTTCCACATATAAGTGAAAACATATGATACATGTCTTTCTCTGACTGATTTATTTCACTTAGCAAATGGCAGGATTTCATTCTTTCTCATTGCCTAGTAGTATTCCATTGTATGTATAAACCATGTCTTCTTTATCCACTCATCAGTTGATGGACATTTGGGCTCTTTCTATGATTTGGCTATTGTTGAAAGCGCTGTTATAAACATAGGGTACAAGTGCCCCTATGAATCAGTACTTGTGATAAATTTCTTCAGCTCCCACTCTTTACTGATCAGGGTGATTAGCTATTCATCTATAGACAGGCAGAGTTGACCCAGCCTGGACCATAATTACTGCCCCAGATGAGCTAGCTAGTAAGTAGGAATCAGTCCTCCCCATCCTGAAAATTCAGAGAAGGGACCAGGACCCAAACTGAGAAGGTGCTGCTGCTCAGCCCCCTGTCTTCCTCAACAGCATTACAAATTTTAAGCAAACAGAACCTCTGGGGAAGGACCATAGCAGGTGCTTGTCACAGATATGTACACTAAAGAGACATCGATGCAGTTGTTTGAAAGTGTATTTAAATAAAAAGTTTCATCCATTTTTGGATAAAAAAGAACTAAGAAGTTTTCAAAGAATTAAGGTTTCCTTGTATTACATTCATTCCTATAGTTAATAAGAAAAATCCCTTCTCTCTTTCAACTTAGCTCTCCACAGTTTCTTTTTGTCCAGATAAATAAACTCTATTTTCTGTCTCCCAACTCTAGCCGTGATACCTTCACCCACATAGTTAGCTTTTCTGAAATTTCTGCTATCATTTCAATGGAAAATGCTATTTAAATAACTTCTATTAGCTACATGTAGTCTAGAAACAACTATTCTCCTATCAGTTAGTGAATTATATCCTGAATCTAGGTCTGTTTACTTCCTATGATGTAAGAAGCTTGACTGGATTCAGGGGAAACACAACATTTTGTCCTTCTCCCTTGGTTTGTTTCTTTGTCTTTGAAAGAGTAGTTTGATTATATCTCAATTTAGTAGTTTGAAAAAAAAGAAACTTTTTTGTTTTGGCAAGAAAAATAATTCATATATAAATTTATTAATTGATAAATATGTGTAGAACCTGAAAAAACAAGGTCTACATCTAACAGATTCAGAAACGTTGGGATCTAGCAGTGGCTGAAGCAAATACAGGGAGATGGTCATATTTCTGGATCATTTTTGTTAAAGTGCTTTAAAATGTGTCCTTGCTTCAGACAGATGTACACAGAAATGTTAAATCTCTCCCAAAAATGTTACTGTGTTTGTTTTTAAGCAGGAATGTTGTTTTTCAGAAATGTTTTATTTCCTGTGAGGCAAAATATTAAATACATAAACTTATTAAAAAATAATAGTAACTGTTTTTAATTGAAAACCTGAGTAGTTAACTTAAAATGTTGTGTGTGTTCTAGAAAGAGAATGAGAAGTAAACAGTGTTTAATTTATTTTATAATATAGAAAAATTCTGTGTCTTTTCCCCTAGTCATTTCTACAATCAGTTTCAGTTTCAACAGCCCTTAAATCCTCATTAATATCCAAAGCACACATGCAACTAATTGATCTGCTGAGTTTCCCATAGAGAATCCTCAGTCTCTGATGAGAAATAAGGTCAGAAATAGAGTACTTATTATATTGAAAACGGTCATTGTAGTCACTTTTTATATACTATACATAATAAACTTGCATAATATAATATGCTAATTTAATGCAATTTCCTCATAATTAGATATTACATATTATTTAAATAAAAATTTCTTTTCTAATTGCCTGTGAGTCAGTCTTCTAACCACATATATTTTATGAACTATGAAGAAAATCTATCCTTTAGGAAATAATTAAAATACTTTCATTTCCTTCAAATACTTTTCTAATCAGTTTTTTAAAAAGCTTAAACTCTTAAAAGAAACATCTTAATTTAATCTTCCTGTTGATTTTAGTGTTGTTAGTTTTATACAGAACACTTCACCTCAGAAAAATAGCCAATTCACATCTCATTGTTAAGCATATACTGTGTAATTCAGATGTTAATTAAAGTCAGTTAATGTCACATAAAAACAATTACCAACTAGAAAGTTGAATTTAAAATGTTCTACTATTAAACAAAAACAATTGAGTACGATTAACGTATTTGTTGATATAAGCAACATTTCTTGACATTATCATTTTCATTGGATTATAAGACAAAACGCTATTATTTCCTACCTTGTGATTTATTTATAATATCCGTTTCAAAGGATAGAAACAGAAGGGATAGTTCCTAATTCACTCTGTTACTCTGCTATAAAATCATACAAATCAAACAAAGACAATACAGGAAATCTATGTTAATAAAATCAAACAAAGACAATACAGGAAAACTACAGACCAATATCTCTCATGGACATAGAGATAAAATTTTTCAACAAAATATTAGCAAATCAAATCTAACAATGTATAAAAAGAATTATAAGCCACAACCAAATGAGATTTATCCCAGGTGTTCAAAACTGCTTCAACTTTTAAAATCAATTAATGTAATCCATCACATCACAGGCTTTAAAAAAATCATATGATCACACCAATAGATGTAGAAAAGCATGTGACAAATCCAACATCTATTTATGAAAAAATTCTCAGTAAACTAAGAGGGGAACTTCTTCAACTTGGTAATGATTATCTACAAAAACCTACAGTTAACAAATAAGCATGATACTTAGTGGTGAAAAACTTGAAGTTTTCCTACTAAGGTCAGATAAAAGGCAAGAATGCCTCCTCTCACCACTCCTTTTCCGCCTTTACTGGATGTTGTAGCTAATTCAGTAAGACAAGATAAAGAAATAAAACATATGCAGATTGGGAAGGAAGAAATAAAACTATCTTTGTTTGCAGATGTTATCATTTATCTAGATAATCTAGACGAATTGACGAAAACAAAACAAAATGCACTTCTGGAACTCTTAAGTGAGTATAGCCAGTTTGCAGGATACAAAGTTAAAATACAAAAGTAAATCACTTTCTATAGTCCATCAATGAACAAGTGGATTTTGCAATTAAAAATTCAACACTATGTATATTAGCTCTCAAAAACATGGAATACCTAGAGACAAAATCTAACAAATATGTATGTGATCTATATGAGAAAAGCTACAAAATTCTGATGATTGAAACCAAAGAACTAAATAAATTGCTAGGTATTCCATGTTCATGGATAGGAAGATTCAGTATTGTCAAGATGATGGTGTTCCCCATACGGATTTATAGATTTAATGCAATCCCAATCAAAATCCCAGTGAATTTTATTATGGACTTTGGGAAACTCACTGTAAACTGTATGAGGGTAGATGACAGACCCAGAAGAACCAACACAATATTGAAGGAAAAGAACAAAGTTTGAGGACTGATACTACCCAACTTCAAAACATACTAAAGCTTCATTAACCAAGACATTGTGGTATTGGTGAAAGAAGAGACAAAATAGATCAGTGGAATGGAATAGAAAGCCCAGAAATAGACTCCCATAAATACAGTCAACTAATTTTCACAGAAGAGCAAAGGTAATACAATGAGTTAAACATAGTCTTTTCAACAGTCTTAGAACAATGGGATACACACAGAGAGACATACACACACACACAACGAAACTAGACACAGACCTTGCACTCTTTATAAAATTAAATCAAAAAGAATTAGAGACCTAAATGTAAAATGCAACTATAAACTCCTACAAGATAACATAGGAAAAAAAAACTGGATGATATTGGATATGGCAATGACTGTTATTATTTAATTTGTTTTTTTTTATGTTTATTTATCTTTGAGAGACAGAGCATGAGAGGAGGAGGGGCAGAGAGAGACACACACACACAGAATCTGAAGCAAGCTCCAGGCTCTGAGCTGTCAGCAGAGAGCCTGATTCAGGGCTTGAACTCACAAGCTGTGAGATCATGACCTGAGCTGAAGTCAGACACTTAACCTACTGAGCCACCTAGGCGCCCCTTGCAATGACTTTGTAAGGTACAACATGAATGCACAGTTCATGAAGACACAGTTGGTAAATTGGTCTTCATTAAAATTGTCTTTTGCTCTGCTAAAGACAACATCAATAGAATGACAAAACAATTCACAGACTGGGAGAAAATATATGCAAAAGACTTCTCTAATAAAGTACCCAGAGTATTCAAACAACTTTTAAGCTCAACAATAAGAAAACAAACAATCTGATTAAAAAGTGGTCCAAAGACCTAAAAGGCCCCTTACCAAAGAAAATGCATAGATGGCAAATTAGCATAGGAAAAGATGCTTCATGTGATATGTCATCAGGGAAATGCACATTAAAATACTGCGATGCCACTACATACGTATTAGAATGACCAAAATATTGAACACTGAAAACACCAAATGCTTGTAAGGGTGTGGAGCAAGAAGAACTTTCGTATATCGCTGGTTAGCATGCAAAATATACAGCCGGTTTGGAAGTAAAACAAAATACACTCTTACCATACAATCTAGCAACTGTTCTTTTTTGGTATTTGCCCCAAATGGTTGAAAACTTATGCCCACACAGAATCCTACATGCAGAAATTTATAGTAGTTTTATTCATAATTGCCAAAACTTGGAAATAGTCAAAATGTCCTGATGTCCTGTATGGAAAACTAAGCTCTGATACATCCAGAAAATTGAAATTATTCAGCATTAAAAGGCATGAGCTATCAAGCCATGAGACGACATGGAGAAAACAAAAGCATATTAAGTGAAAGAAGCCAATCTGAAAGGACTATATACTACCTGATTACAGCTACATGACATTATGGAAAGGGCAAAACTAAGGAGACAGTTAGAGATCAGAGATTGCCAGGGTTTGGGGTGGATTCAGGGCAAGAATGAGTAGGTGGAGCACAGAGGAATTTTAAGACGGTGAAAATATTCTGATAGTATAATAATGTCATGTTATTATACATTTATTCTAAACTATGGTATGTAAGATACCTAGAATGAACCCTAAGATAAGATACTGATTTGGGGTGAAAATGGTATGTCAATGTAGGTTCATCAGTGGTCACAAATGTACCACTCCAGTGGAGAATGTTGTTAATGGGAGAAGCTTTGTAGGTGTGATGGCAGGGACTATATGGGAACTATATTTCCCTTCCTTTAAATTTTACTGTGAAGCTAAAAGTACTCTAAAGAAATGAAGCCTTAAAAATGTATATTTTTATATATATTATATATTATATATATATATTTAAAACTCGTTTGTTAATTTTTTATACTTCTTTGAAAAATAACCAATGGTTTAACTATCCTGTTGCATTCATGATCAATGGTGCCTCTGAAATTGAGTTTATTTTATATTCTGAGAGCAGATTTGCAGATATTTATGCTGTAGCTTTTATCCCTTTTCTTTTTGTTATATTATTTATCTTGTGTCTTATTCCTAAACATTTTATTTGAGAAGTCATACATAACAGAATATTTACTATCTATATATTTTAGGAAATTGTAATCTAATGAAGACTCATTTACCCACCTTTTCACTTGAGAAATAGCATGTTACCAATGCATTCTGCCTCTTTCAGATTCACATCTCTCCCTCCCACCACCAATAACCATATACTGGATTTTATCTTATTCTTCCTGCTTTTCCTGCTAGTTTTGTCACATAGGTATCTATTCTTTTTTTTTTTAATATTTATTTATTTTGGATAGAGCGAGACATAGTACGAGTGGGGCAAGGGCAGAGAGACAGGGAGACACAGAATCCAAAGCAGGCTCCAGGCTCTGAGCTGTTAGCACAGAGCCCAACATGGGGCTCGAACCCATGAACTGTGAGATCATGACCTGAGCCGAAGTTGGACACTTAACTGACTGAGCCACCCAGGTGCTGCTTTAGGCATCTATTCTTAACATATTACTTAGAGTTACCTGTTTTAAACTTCATCTAAATGGCCTCATACAATATGTATTCCTCTGAAAAAAAATGTATGCTTCAAATTGTTTTTTCATATTGATATATATATATACATACTTGTGCTTTATTTTCATTACTTTCTACTTTGGCATTATATGACACCATTGCAGTTTATCCATTTTACTTTTGATGTACAGTTGAGTTATTTTTTATTTTTTAACATATTTTTTTTAATTTTTGCCATGATCATTCTTGTAATTTCTGTAAATAAATATATTAAATGAGATGACTAGGTTATAAAATGTGTATATACTTTTAACCTTATTAAATCATGGCTAATATTTTCAAATGTGGCTTGAACAATTTGCACTCCTATGTGAGGTGTATGAAAAATTCTTTATTCTTCCCAATACTTACTATTGTCAGTGTGTTTATTTGTATACATCACATGGGTTAGATGCCTTTGGGTACTAATGGGAACAAACAACTTTTTATTCTCTTATATGCCATCAGTGTTCCCTCTTTTTAATATCGTGTTGTTTTTTTATTTTTTTACTGAAATTTTATGCTAATATAGTCTCCATTCTAAGTTATTTTTAATTTGGTATACAAAAGGAAAATACCTTTTTCATGACTATAATTTGTCTTTTCACTCTTTTCATGAACTCTTTTGACAGAGAGATTCTTAATTTTAACATAGTAGTATTTCATCAGACCTAGTATATGAAATGGCTTTTGAGGTTTCTTTAGAGTAGTTTATTCTATAAGTTTGTCCATGGCTTCTATCAGATTGATTCAAAAGAAACCTGTGTTAGTAGCTCTTTACATGGATGGAAAAGAAATAAACTGTATTATTTAATGTCAGATAAGGTGAAGTGAGCTAATGAAGGTATCCAATTTTCCTTATCCTACATAGTAAAATACATAGCTTATTTTTTCATTAGCAGACATATGATGAAGTGTGAATCAGGAAAAAAAAATAGCTTTTCAAATGATGAATATAATTTGGTAAGCTTAATAACGGAATATGATTAGAATAGTGTCTTGATAAGGAAAAAATTGTTTAAAGGAATAGGCAAACATTAGTGTAAACAGTGGAAATTATGCGTAAACAATTACTATATCCTTCTGGCTAAGGCTTTTAAGCTCTCCTTCTCTGCTCAGTCACCAGAGTGCCTCACGTAAGGCATAAGTAGAAACATGGAAGGCCATCCACTAGCCACAATGATAAAAGGGTGAAATAGCATAGCGATGGAAAAAGTGCAGAGAAATTTGTTTTAGGTAACACAGACCAATAATGATAGAGATTCCTTAGTTTTCATTTGTATGTCTTTTCCATTTTATTGTGAAGCTACTTAGACTGGATTCTTATCAGCCACTGAACGATAAAATACATGTTATATCTCATAAAAGAACCATCACAGAGTGACCTCTTAGAATGAATAGAGCCAGTTAACTAAATAGAATTTAAATTAAAAAAAAAGGAATGGGATGCCTGGGGGGGTCTGTCGGTTAAGCGTCCAAAACTTCTGCTCAGGTCTTGATCTCGTGGTCTATGAGTTTGAGCCCTGTGTCCAGCTCCGTGCTAGCAGCTCTGAGTCTGGAGCCTGCTTCAGATCCTGTGTGTGTCTCTCTCTCCCTGCCCCTTCGCTTCTGCATACTCTCTCTCTCTCTCTCAAAAATAAATATTTTTTTAAAAGTTAAAAAAAAAGAATGAATAGAGCCACATGATGAGACCCTTGAACTCCTTTAGAGAGAGCTGATGCAGTTTCTGGCATTATTAATACATAAATTAGACCCAGGAAAACCTGATAACTGGTCAACCAATAATGCAAGATTGTGTGCTTATTTCTGGCCAAAGACTGTTTACATTTCAAATGTGTTAAGATCATGAAATATGGTGAATATGTTATTTGAGGTTTAAGAAAAAGGGTCATCTTTTTTTGTGCTGGTGATTCCTAACTTTGGTCAGGATTTCAGAAGTACATAATTATAGAGAGAGAAGATGTTACCAAATGAAGTCACCAAACCTCAGAAGTGCTTTTGATAACAATTGTTCTTATAATTACTGTCAGCAGATATAATCTTGTAAGTAAAATATTAATATAAAATAATGATAAGATTTTTGACTGAAATTAGTAGAATTATCCAAGTGGCAATTTCACCCATTTCTTATATGAAATCTAACTACATAATCATACCTATTTATAGTACTCTCCTGTTCTATGTTTATTTATATTGAAGAATATTATGGGGTTATTTAAAAACTCTATTCCTACTGTCTAATCATTTTTCTACAGGAATATAGAATTGTATATTCAAATTTAGAGTAGATAATGATTTCAGTACCCCCAAATCTAAATTACTTGGTTACTAAAGGGACAAAAATCCTTACCAAAGAAATGGATAGTGACTGAACACAATACTGAGGTAGAATTGATAAGATTTTTTATGACTAAGTCTCTAAAATTTCTCTACAAAAATAGTCACCCTGATTTTACCTTATACTGGGGGCAGTTTTGGGTGAGGGGAAAATATATATCAAGCTTAAAATACTGGGTACCTAGGACTAAAATTTGTGGAGGTTAAGCATGGGTCAGTAGAGTTATAGACGTTGAGATTAATCAAGTTGAGTCCTGGAAAATGACTTACTTTATAAAATAATCATGGTCAGCAGGGAAGATCAAGCGGAAAAACAATGCTAATTTAATGGCAGAAGTCATGATGGTTTTAAATGTAGGACCCTAGGGGCGCCTGGGTGGCTCAGTCGGCTAAGTGCCCTACTTCGGCTCAGGTCATGATCTCACAGTTTGTGAGTTCGAGCCCTGCATCGGGCTCTGTGCTGACAGCTCAGAGCCTGGAGCCTGCTTCACATTCTGTGTCTCCCTCTCTCTTTGCCCCTTCCCTGCTCATGCTGTGTCTCTCTCTGTCTCAAAAATAAACATTAAAAAAAAATTTAAAAAAATGTAGGACCCTATTTGAGCTAGAGATCACTAGGTCACAGTACTATTAGAGTTAATGAGTTAATTGCATAAGAAAAGATTTCTATGATAAACCTTAGATGTTTTTAAGTACACTTAAATATAAATTAAGTCAGGGTAACACCTGAGATCTTTACTGTGCAAATGTCGTTAACAGGTAAAGATTAGGGAATTATTTTACACTTTTGCTTTAAATCTTTAAGCTCAGAACACTTCTACTGATCTCATGGGTGTTTTCTTTTCGTCATTAGATCAATTCAAGTAACAACTCCTGAAGGAAAATTTTTCCATTCCCAGCCAAAGCTGCTTCCCATTTCCCAAGTCACTCGCTAACACATCCTCTTTATATCAATTATATAGCCCACTGTACCTGGAATGACTCACTGGATGGTTTCTTTATTAATTTTGAGTCTTCTGCCAGTAGGATAGAAGTTCACTGAAGGCACAGTTGCTTTTTTTCCTTCTTCATCCCTATACCTCAGCACCCAGAACGGTAGTTCACACAACACTGGCTCTTAGTGTATTTCGTATTAAGGTAGGGTTCTGCTCTCTGTTCAAATGGCCATATATCCTTTGGATTTAGAATGGCATGTCTTTGAGAATTATCAGCATCACTCTCTTCTGTGTATTATTCATTCTTGAAGGCGAGGTTTTATTTGTTTATTTGTCTTGGTTTTACATTCAGAGATCAACTCAATCTTACCCGAGGTTCTGACAAATATGAATAAACAAACGCTAATTATAATTATTATTCATTTTTACTAAAAATTACTGCTTTCTAAAAAATATCATTCTGATACTATTTCTTCAATACCCTAAAATGTGAAATGGTACTATTTCTTTAACACCCTAATGGACTTTTTGCTAGTTTGTTATGCCAAGGTTTCAGTTCTTCTATGCCATGGTTTTCATCTTTTATGACTCAAACTGCATTTATAACAGCTATTTATCAGAGAAGCCAATGCTGAATGATTTGCAGTTATGTTTCAATTTGCATTCTTAATTTCATTTTTACTTCTAAGGCACCAAGGCTATTGCTATGTTATTCGATAAAATTCAATAACACTCAAAAATAGTGAGTTTTCACAATCTTTTCAACAAAATTATTATTGATAGTAAACAATTTTGAGCTGTAATTTATATCAAATATTTATTCCAAGCCAAAATCTTTGGCCAAAATATTTATTTTAATTTATTTTGTCAATATTATGGCTGTCAACACATATGTTTGTGTTTAAGTAAACAGTTTTGTGGGCAGATGTCTACAAGATATTAAAACATAGATTGTTTTGATTGTCTCAACTTCTGTGTTCTAAGTTAATTGAAGTAACTTCATAGGCATTGGGTACTACTACAGAATGGCTTGACTTCTCGTGATACTGACCAGAGGTAGAGCCATAATCTGTGGTTTAATGTTCTGTAGACTCCTTCTTCGCATATTCATGTTTTGCAAGAGGTATTCAATTCCACCAGTGAAGACTTGTTGCTTGTGGCTAAGGAAATGGTTTTAATCTCAGAGTGATTAAAAGTTATTATTATTTACTAATAGCAGTGGTAGTAGTAGTATTATTTAGTATTTTATTTAAATGCATCAAGGAGAATAAAAGAATTAAAAACAACCTCAGTTTGGAAAAATTTAGTCATGAGATATTGTTCCAACAAGTGGTTAGACACTCTGCAAAGAAATGTTCTGTAGCTGCACGTACCTGCCAATCAGCCTAAACTGTTGACAGTATTAAAACATGACATAGTAATATTAAGCCTTTGTTTAAAACGCAATGCAAAATATAGGGCATATTGTGTTGGGGGGGGATGTAAACCAGGTTTCATTTTCTTTACTTCTTTACTTCCTCCATTTTGGATGACACATTTATTGTATATAAAAGCTATTTAGAGCATCAGAATAAGGATTAGTTTAATTATTTTTCCCTTCGTCTTTTATATCCAAGATCTTTTAGACTGTGACCTAGATTCAGATTCAGTGGCACTAATCAGCAATATTTAAAAGGAAAAAATAAAATATGAAGTATGCTAATGTTAATTCTGAGTATTCTACTCCTGAGGATTATTTGTTTTTAATTTTCCTTACTGTATAACAGCACTCCTAGGAGAAATTAAACAATAGTTATTAAATAAAGATAAGTTTGTTGAAAGAATAATAACAAACTTAGGAAGATAATTTTCACATCCAAGGATACAAGTCAAATATTGTGTTTTGCAAAGGATAAGATTTATTTTAAATGAAGCAAACAATTTTTAAAGGGTATAATAGATAAAGGCTTTTACTCTAGGACAGCTAAATATAAAGAAAATCACTGGCTATTTTAAGTGAAATAAAGAACATTTTTCTTTTGCATTTTGTGGACTTGTTGATTTAAATTATTTTAAAATATTTTCTTAGACTTAAATATTTTCTTTTAAGACATAAATTGTAAGCAGTCAAATGATCTACTAGAATAAAGTATAAACTATAAAGCATAACAATTAAACTTTTGGTACATCTATTTTACCAATGTGCAATAAGCTTAATCTAATTGTTTCAGATATCTCAGGGATAAGTACACAATCTCATATATACCTCATTATCATATCCAAAAATACTTAATTTTGTCATTCAGAAACACATTTAAAAACTTACATATTTTTCATACACCCTTCACAAGAGAAATAAGGGATTTGCAGAGTTCTGATTAATTTTGAAATAAACCACATATTATATGTAACGGGAATTGAAATCAGATTATATAATTTCCTAAACTTACCTGCATTTTCTGTTTATATATCAAATAAAATTAAAAGGGGAACTTAATCTCAAGAATTCTATTACTGGACATTATTGCTAAAAATAGACTTGGCAGATTCTTTATTTCAACTTTGAAATGTAGAGGGCTAGAAGAAGCATCATTCCCATGCTTAAATTAAAGAAAAAGCAGGAGAAACTTCAAAAACTTTTTTAACGTTTTATTTATTTTTGAGACAGGGAGAGACAGAGCATGAACAAGGGAGGGTCAGAGAGAGGGAGACACAGAATCCGTCAGCACAGAGCCCGACGCGGGGCTTGAACTCACGGACCATGAGATCATGATCTGAACCGAAGTCGGCTGCTTAACCAACTGAGCCCACCCAGGCGCCCCTACAGGAGAAACTTCAAAATAATTACTTTCTTGGACACATCAGAAAGCTAGTCATTAAAGGTAATCAAATAACTAAAAACCTGGGAAAGACAGTTGCTAGGAGTAAAAGAATTTACATATATACTTACCTTCAGTAGACACTTTTGGACACTATATAAGCTGATAAGAAGATAACTAAAAAAAAAAACAAAACAAAACAATAAACTGCCAAAGGTGAGAGAGGTGTATTAGTTTTCTACTGTTAATGAAGAAATTTATCACAAACTTAATGGCTTAAAACACATTTGGGTGGTCTAAAGATCAAAATGACTCTTAGTGGCTAAAATCAAGGTGTCAGCAAAGTGGCATTCCTCTTGGGATTTCTAGAGGAGAACTAAGATCCCTTGCCTTTTCCTGCATGACTTGACTCATGAGCCCTTTCCTATCTTCAAAGTTCTCCAGGCTAACCTTCCCTTTTTTCATCACATCCTACTCTCAAGTTTGATCATCTTTTCTCTCTTTTGTAAAAACCTTTGTGATTACATTGGGCCTACCTGGAATATCCAGAATATTTTCCCAGCTCAAGCTTCTTAAGTTATAAAACAATCCCTTTGCCATATAATCAACATATTCACTTTTAGGGATTAAATCATAGGTGTCTTTGGGAAGCCATTATTCAGCCTGCCACAGAAGGCTAGTGTGAAAGTGTGAATCCCAATATAAGGGTTTTTTCACCATCTTGCAAATTTATCCTCCACTAACCCCCACCAGACACTCACAAGGAAATTAGGTGGAGTTTTAACAAAGCTTTTCTTGTGGTGCTGGCTGAGGAAGGAAAAGAACAATCACTACAGAAATTGTCCAGACCCATGTTTTCTCTATATATAACAAAACAGACACATTAATCTACAAGGGTAGGAATAATAAAACAAAACAAAACAAACAAACAAACAAACAAAAATTGTGGCTTTAGGGAAACTGTAGGAAAAGAAAAAAACCAGAATGCCCCTTTTAGAGAGGCAGCCATACATATTAGTCTCAGTACCACAATTGGAGGAAAAGCAGGTGCACTTATAAAGGTCACACCATTGAGACTAAGGAATATTGTGCATGCCTAAGATTAAGACTTAATCAAAACGTTAGAAAATGACCCCCTCTTCTGTTTTTATCTCCATGTTATCAAGTATTGTGTAAAATAAGGGAATAAACCTTTGAGAGTTTCAAGAGATAGATTCTCTTTGGGTACCACATAAAGGAAAGACTAAAAAGGAGGAAGAATTCAAAAAGTAACCTCCAGAAAAGTAGTCCACAGCGTAAAGAGAAAGATTACTAGGAAAATTTTAAGTCTATGGAATATTCAGAGTAACCATAGCAACAGCAAACCCCAACCCCGACATAATTCCTGAAAGAATAACACAAACTATTAAATAAAAGGTTAGTGGGAGGAAAATATGTTTGAAGCACACTCTCTAATGTCCTACACAAGTTTGCTTTCAACAGAAAGTAAGAGATATATTAAAAGGCAAGAAATTACACTGAAAAATCAAAGAAATGACACAGAATTTAGATATGACATAGAAGTTGGAATAATTAGAGAATGTAAAGTAATTGTCATTAATATGTTAAAGGCTCTAACTAAAGGTCACAATTATGAAAGATCAGAGGGATACATTCAGCAATGTGATTACTATAGGAAAGAACCAAATGGAAATTCTAAAAGTCAAAACATAATATCATATAACCTAACATACATATAATAGAATCCCAGAGACAGAAGAAAGATGAAAAAAAGTCAAAGAAATTTTGCTATATGAGAATTTTGCAAAATCAGCGCCAGACACCATACTGCAGAGCCAATAAGCTTAGACCACCAAACATAATAAAAACAAACAAAACAACCCCCCCAAACTCATCTAGATATGTCATGTTGAAATTGTCAAAAACGAAAAATGAAGAGAATTTCTTGTACAGTCAGGAAAAAAACACATTACTTAGACAAGAATGGGGTAAGATTTACAACTGATATCTCATCAGAACCTATGCAAATGAGAAGATATGGAATGCTCCTTAAATGCTGAATAAACACACACACACACACACACACACACACACATACACAACACATACACAGATAGACCTGTGTTCTACATTTGGAAAGGATATATATTTTTTAATGGAAAAGAAGTAAAGATTTTCTCAGATAAACGAAAGCAAACGATGCATTCTATTTATATAGTACAAATAAAATTAGAATATGACAATTCCACAAAATGTAGCAGGAGACATTTGAGAATATACTAGTGTGATGTTCTTACATTACCTATAAAACAGTACGACTTATATATAGACACAGATTAATTAAAAATATATGTTGTAAACCCTAAGGAAAACACTAAATTTTGTTTAAAAGAGCTGTAAGCCAATAGAGATAAAATATTAAAAAGTTTTCAATCCATGAAAAGAAGAAAAAGAAACAAAGAACAAAGAAACAAATTAAAAAAATAGCTTTTTTTAAGTAGATTTTCATCTAGCTCTGTCAAAATTCACTTTAAATATGAACGTTCTAAACACACCAGTTAAAAAGGTTGTAAAATGAGATAAAAATGCATGATATCAATACATGCTTTCTGCAAGAAAACCACATTAACCATAAGTGCATAAAATGTGAAAATTAAAAGGATAAGGGAAGTTACAACATGCAAAAATAATCAAGAGAAAATTTAAGTAGTACTATCAAAGTGGATACCAGAATAGAGAATATTAACAGAGGTAAAAGGAAACATTACTTCATGATAAAGAGACTGATTCTTCAACAAGACATAATAAGCTTAAGTTTTTTAACAGAACTTCAAAAAGTACGAGGCAAAATAGAATTTAAAGAAGGCAAGTTAAAGGGAAGTTTGTAATTATATGTAGAACATTCAACACTTCTGTCTCAGTAATAGCAGAAGCAGGCAGAAATCGTGTAAGGATATGATTATCTAAATAGCACTATTAAGAGGCGCCTGGGTGGCGCAGTCGGTTAAGCGTCCGACTTCAGCCAGGTCACGATCTCGCGGTCCGTGAGTTCGAGCCCCGCGTCAGGCTCTGGGCTGATGGCTCGGAGCCTGGAGCCTGTTTCCGATTCTGTGTCTCCCTCTCTCTCTGCCCCTCCCCCGTTCATGTTCTGTCTCTCTCTGTCCCAAAAATAAAAAAATAAAAAAAAAAAAAACCAAAAATGTTAAATAGCACCATTAACTATCATGACATTATTGATGTTTCTATATATTCCATGCATCCACAACAGAATATGAATTCTTCTAAAATTTATATGGAATACTCCTCAGTACATACCACATTCTGGGACCTAAAGTGAACTTTCACAATTTTAAAATAATAAAGATTCCACAAAGTATGTTCTCAAACCATAATGGGATTAAAGAATATCAACAATAGAAAGATACACAGAAAAATCCCTAATATTTAGTGATTAAGCAGAACATTCCTAAATAACACATGAATCAAAGAAGAGATCTCAAGAGAAATCAGTAATTCTACCCCTATGTATTTATTCAAGTGAACTGAAAACATATTCACCCAAAAGTCTACACAAATGTTTATGTCAGTTTAATTCATAGTTTAGTTGGAAAAAAACCCTTGCAAACAACCCAATGTCTTTCAATAGATAAGTGGAAACACTCAGGTACACATCCATACACTGGACTATTACTGTGTGATAAAAAAAGTGAGTAACTGTGGATTTACAAAAAAATATGGGAAAATTACAAGGCATTTTATTAAGTGTAAGGAAGGAATACTGTATGATTTCAATTACATGATATTCTGGAAAAAGAAAACTATAGGGACAGAAAATACATCAATAAGTTCCAGGATTGGATGAGAAGGGTAGAATTGACTACAGGGAAGCAGCAGAAGGGAATTTGGGGGATTATGGAATTATTTTGTGTGGAATTCCAGTGATAGAAACATGGCTCAATGCATTTGTCAAGCCCATGGAACTCTACACCACAAAGAGTGAATTTTACTGTTTGCAATTTTTTGGAAAAAAAAGTCAAATTTAACATTCGAAAAACTTTAAATCCAAAAAGTTTCAAATCCAAAACATTTCAAAGCAACCAGGTTGACAGAATGAATCAGAGAACCATTATGAAATGTAGATTGTAGCAAACGTAGCTAACTACACTACTAATATGTGACATAACTACAATGACACTAGTGGCTTATAAAAGAGCTGACTGAAATAACTCATGGAAGGTTTAAACTATGGGGGGCCTGGGTGACTCAGTCAGTTAAGTATCTAAGTCTTGATTTCAGCTCAGGTCATGATCTCACTGTTTGTGGGATCGGGAGCGGCCCAGCATCTGGCTCTGCACTGACTGTGTGGAGCCTGTTTGTAATTCTCTCTCTCTCCCTCTCTCTCAGTCCCTCCCCTGCTGTCTCTCTCTCAAAATAAATACATAAACATTAAAACAAAATGTTTGGTGGGGCACCTGGGTGGCTCAGTTGGTTAAGTGTTTGACTTCGGCTCAGGTCATGATCTCAAGTTTTGTGGGTTTGAGCCCTAGGCTGGGCTCTGTCAGACAGCTCGGAGCCTGGCCCTCTGCCCCTCCCCCACTCTCTCTCTCTCTCTCTCTCTCTCTCTCTCTCTGTCTCTCTCAAAAAATAAACATAAAAAATAGAAAAGAAAGGTTTGGTCTAGATACTACAACACAAAAGATAAAAATAAGTGTATCCAAATAGTAAAAAAGCTTGAAGGATTTAGCAATTCTAAAACTACTCTGCGTGTGTATTATCTTTGAATAAACAGTATACATATGATGGGAGCCAAGTTTCTTACTGTAGAAGAAAGAAGTTGTGAATAAGCAAAGGAAGAAATATTAGATGTTGGAGATACCAAAAAGAACACGTATTGGTTATTATATAGAGATACAATATATATGGTACAGAGATGATTATAGATGTGCATATACATGGCATACTGCATACATACGTACCTTTGCTAATGCTGTACCTAATGCTCTCTCTTCCAAGAGAGCCTGGAAGCTCTCTGTTCTAGCAAAGAAAAACACGTACACCCATATTTTGGTTCCTAAATATAATTCTCCAATTAAAGAAACCAAGACTTCCTGGAGAAATTGCTGTGGTAGGAAAAATATAAGATGATCCTACCATAGCTCATAGTGCCAGAAAGCAAGATAGTATTTTAAATACAAACCATAAGAGCAACAACAATAATAACAATAATAATAAACAAAATAAGATGAAAGAGAAAGAGTTGAAGGAGAAGGAGGGGGAGATAATGACACAAGAGCCAATGAGAAAAACCTTCCACTGGCTACAACTAACACAATTGTGCTGCAACTAGACCATAAGATAAACAGTGATACACTTGGATTGTAACTCAGAGAATAAAACTGTCCTTGAATCTATAGTGATATGAGTAAATAATTCAATAAATAATTACATGGAGGAAAAAAGACACCTAGTTATTACAGAAGAACTCCAATTAATACATGTAGAAGAAACAAAAAAAAGTAGAAGAATCTCCATTAAAACACCATGATAATGATTGCTACAACAGGCAAGATGCATTGAGGAATACCAAGAATGGTAGTAGAAACTTAAGGAAAAATAGGAAATTTTCAAAGTCTGAAAAGCTTCTCTTCCAAAGTATCTATCAGTTACTGTGGTGTTTTGTATATGTTCATAAATTGAAACTCCTTCCTTCAAGAGGTGAGCTTAATTTCCTCCCCTTGAACGTGGGATGTACTTAGTTTCGGTACTGGCATCTAATAGAGTGCAACAAGTGAGGAAGAAAAAAAACCCAACTTTACACTGAGAAAGAGAAACTTAATAGACACTACCCTAGAGATTGAGGTTAATACCACCAGTAGTAAAAATAGTGATACCATGTATTTCCTGATGCAATGTAATTAGAGGGACACATAACCTCCCTCCTATGCTTCCTCAAAATCCAAATCCTCAGTCTAATCATGAGAAAACATCATATAAAACCAATGAAAGGCATTTTATTAAACAATTAATAGTACTTTCAAAAATGTCAGGTCATAAGAAAGATGGAGTCACAGATTTGAGGAAATAATACGTAACAACTATATGCAATGTGTTATCCCAGATTTGGTCTTGAAACATTAAAATAGAAGACCCACAAGTGGAAACACTTGAGAGATCTGAATAATGTCTGTAGTTAATATTATTGTATCAATGTTAGTTTCTTAGTTTTGACTATTGTACCCTGGTTAGGTAAAATATTAGCATTAGTGGTAGCGAATATGGGACTGGGTGGGGGATATGTGGGACTATCTTTACAATCTTTGCTGTCTTCTCTAAATCTAAATTTATTTCAAAATAAAAAGTTAGGGGCTCCTGGGTGGTTCAGTTGGTTAAGCATCTGACACTTGATTTTGGCTCAGGTCATGATATCACTGAGTTCGTGTCACATTTTGTGTTCCATGCTGACAGTGTGGAACCTACTTGGGATTCTCTCTCTCCCTCTCTCTTTCCCTCTGTCTCCCTCTCTCTTCCGCTCTCTCTGCCCCTCCCCTGCTCACGTGTGTGCAATCTTTCTCTCTCAAAATAAATAAACTTTGAATACAGAGAACAAACAGGGTGGATGGGGGTGGTGGGGAACAGGGAAAAAGAGTGATGGGCACTGAGGTGGGCACTTGTTGGGATGAGCACTAAGGTGTTGTATGTAAGCCAATTTGACAATAAATTATATTAAAAAATAAATAAAAAGTTTAAAACTAAATTTTACACTTGAAGTTTTCCAGAATTGTAGAAAGAGAAGCAGCGCTTCAGACATATGTACTTAATATATAAAATCAAGTGTGTATTGGAAGCATATGCAGAATCAGAGTGTGTATATATGTGTGTGTGTGTGTGTGTGTATACTATATACTATATATACTATATAGTATATATACTATATATATAGTACTTAGTACTTAGTATATATACTATATATATAGTTTATATATTTCCTTAAGCATCCCTTTTTTTTTATTTTGGAACTATTGATTACAATATGCAAATTGTTTTTCTTTAAATTTTTTTATTCTTTATTTATTTTTGAGAGAAAGACAGGGTGCGAGCAGAGGAGGAACAGAGAGAGAGGGAGGCACAGAATCCAAAACAGGTTCCAGGCTCTGAGCTGTCAGCACAGAGCCCCAGCAGGGCTTCAACTCATGAACCGCGAGCTCATGACCTGGGCCGAAGTTGGACGCTCAAATGACTGAGCCACCCAGGCACCCCTACAATATGCAAATTGTTGAGGAAAAATGTGATAAGGAAAGAGAATGACATGCAAAGAGTGGCCATTTTCGGGGTACCTGGGTGGCTCAGTCAGTTAAGTGTCTGTCCCTCCATTTCGGCTCAAGTCGTGATCGTGAGTTCAAGCCCAGAGTTGGGATGTGCTGACCATGCAGAGCCTGCTTGGGATTGTGTCTCTCTCTCCCTCTCTCTCTCCCTCTCCCCCGTTCATGCTGACTCTGTCTCTCTCAAAATAGATAAATGAACTTAAAAAATTAAAGAAAAAAATTAAAAAAGAAAACTGGCCATTTTGACACTATTTTTCAGAATATATCTTACAATAGTATGTGAGAAATATACAATTAAACTAAGTTATTTATTGTACTTTAAAGAAGAAAAAAATTACTAGCCTGCCTTTTCTTTTTTTTTTTTTTTTTTTTTATTTATTTATTTTTTTTTAATATATGAAATTTACTGTCAAATTGGTTTCCATACAACACCCAGTGCTCATCCCAAAAGGTGCCCTCCTCAATACCCATCACCCACCCTGCCCTCCCTCCCACCCCCCATCAACCCTCAGTTTGTTCTCAGTTTTTAACAGTCTCTTATGCTTTGGCTCTCTCCCACTCTAACCTCTTTTTTTTTTTTTTCCCTTCCCCTCCCCCATGGGTTTCTGTTACGTTTCTCAGGATCCACATAAGAGTGAAACCATATGGTATCTGTCTTTCTCTGTATGGCTTATTTCACTTAGCATCACACTCTCCAGTTCCATCCACGTTGCTACAAAAGGCCATATTTCATTTTTTCTCATTGCCACGTAATATTCCATTGTGTATATAAACCACAATTTCTTTATCCATTCATCAGTTGATGGACATTTAGGCTCTTTCCATAATTTGGCTATTGTTGAGAGTGCTGCTATAAACATTGGGGTACAAGTGCCCCTATGCATCAGTACTCCTGTATCCCTTGGATAAATTCCTAGCAGTGCTATTGCTGGGTCATAGGGTAGGTCTATTTTTAATTTTCTGAGGAACCTCCACACTGCTTTCCAGAGCGGCTGCACCAATTTGCATTCCCACCAACAGTGCAAGAGGGTTCCCATTTCTCCACATCCTCTCCAGCATCTATAGTCTCCTGATTTCTTCATTTTGGCCACTCTGACTGGCGTGAGGTGGTATCTGAGTGTGGTTTTGATTTGTATTTCCCTGATGAGGAGCGACGTTGAACATCTTTTCATGTGCCTGTTGGCCATCCGGATGTCTTCTTTAGAGAGGTGTCTATTCATGTTTTCTGCCCATTTCTTCACTGGGTTATTTGTTTTTCGGGTGTGGAGTTTGATGAGCTCTTTATAGATTTTGGATACTAGCCCTTTGTCCGATGTGTCATTTGCAAATATCTTTTCCCATTCCGTTGGTTGCCTTTTAGTTTTGTTGGTTGTTTCCTTTGCTGTGCAGAAGCTTTTTATCTTCATAAGGTCCCAGTAATTCACTTTTGCTTTTAATTCCCTTGCCTTTGGGGATGTGCCGAGTAAGAGATTGCTACGGCTGAGGTCAGAGAGGTCTTTTCCTGCTTTCTCCTCTAAGGTTTTGATGGTTTCCTGTCTCACATTCAGGTCCTTTATCCATTTTGAGTTTATTTTTGTGAATGGTGTGAGAAAGTGGTCTAGTTTCAACCTTCTGCATGTTGCTGTCCAGTTCTCCCAGCACCATTTGTTAAAGAGACTGTCTTTTTTCCATTGGATGTTCTTTCCTGCTTTGTCAAAAATGAGTTGGCCATACGTTTGTGGGTCTAGTTCTGGGGTTTCTATTCGATTCCATTGGTCTATGTGTCTGTTTTTATGCCAATACCATGCTGTCTTGATGATGACAGCTTTGTAGTAGAGGCTAAAGTCTGGGATTGTGATGCCTCCTGCTTTGGTCTTCTTCTTCAAAATTACTTTGGCTATTCGGGGCCTTTTGTGGTTCCATATGAATTTTAGGATGGCTTGTTCTAGTTTGGAGAAGAATGCTGGTGCAATTTTGATTGGGATTGCATTGAATGTGTAGATAGCTTTGGGTAGTATTGACATTTTGACAATATTTATTCTTCCAATCCATGAGCAGGGAATGTCTTTCCATTTCTTTATATCTTCTTCAATTACCTGCATAAGCTTTCTATAGTTTTCAGCATACAGATCTTTTACATCTTTGGTTAGATTTATTCCTAGGTATTTTATGCTTCTTGGTGCAATTGTGAATGGGATTAGTTTCTTTATTTGTCTTTCTGTGGCTTCATTGTTAGTGTATAAGAATGCAACTGATTTCTGTACATTGATTTTGTATCCTGCAACTTTGCTGAATTCATGTATCAGTTCTAGCAGACTTTTGGTGGAGTCTATCGGATTTTCCATGTATAATATCATGTCATCTGCAAAAAGCGAAAGCTTGACTTCATCTTTGCCAATTTGGATGCCTTTGATTTCCTTTTGTTGTCTGATTGCTGATGCTAGAACTTCCAGCACTATATTAAACAACAGCGGTGAGAGTGGGCATCCCTGTCGTGTTCCTGATCTCAGGGAAAAAGCTCTCAGTTTTTCCCCATTGAGGATGATGTTAGCTGTGGGCTTTTCATAAATGGCTTTTATGATCTTTAAGTATGTTCCTTCTATCCCGACTTTCTCAAGGGTTTTTATTAAGAAAGGGTGCTGGATTTTGTCAAAGGCCTTTTCTGCATCGATTGACAGGATCATATGGTTCTTCTCTTTTTTTTTGTTAATGTGATGTATCACGTTGATCGATTTGCGAATGTTGAACCAGCCCTGCATCCCAGGAATGAATCCCACTTGATCATGGTGAATAATCCTTTTTATATGCTGTTGAATTCGATTTGCTAGTATCTTATTGAGAATTTTTGCATCCATATTCATCAGGGATATTGGCCTGTAGTTCTCTTTTTTTACTGGGTCTCTGTCTGGTTTAGGAATCAAAGTAATACTGGCTTCATAGAATGAGTCTGGAAGTTTTCCTTCCCTTTCTATTTCTTGGAATAGCTTGAGAAGGATAGGTATTATCTCTGCTTTAAATGTCTGGTAGAACTCCCCTGGGAAGCCATCTGGTCCTGGACTCTTATTTGTTGGGAGATTTTTGATAACCGATTCAATTTCTTTGCTGGTTATGGGTCTGTTCAAGCTTTCTATTTCCTCCTGATTGAGTTTTGGAAGAGTGTGGGTGTTTAGGAATTTGTCCATTTCTTCAAGGTTGTCCAATTTGTTGGCATATAATTTTTCATAGTATTCCCTGATAATTGTTTGTATCTCTGAGGGATTGGTTGTAATATTTCCATTTTCATTCATGATTTTATCTATTTGGGTCATCTCCCTTTTCTTTTTGAGAAGCCTGGCTAGAGGTTTGTCAATTTTGTTTATTTTTTCAAAAAACCAACTCTTGGTTTCGTTGATCTGCTCTACAGTTTTTTTAGATTCTATATTATTTATTTCTGCTCTGATCTTTATGATTTCTCTTCTTCTGCTGGGTTTAGGCTGCCTTTGCTGTTCTGCTTCTATTTCCTTTAGGTGTGCTGTTAGATTTTGTATTTGGGATTTTTCTTGTTTCTTGAGATAGGCCTGGATTGCAATGTATTTTCCTCTCAGGACTGCCTTCGCTGCATCCCAAAGCGTTTGGATTGTTGTATTTTCATTTTCGTTTGTTTCCATATATTTTTTAATTTCTTCTCTAATTGCCTGGTTGACCCACTCATTCGTTAGTAGGGTGTTCTTTAACCTCCATGCTTTTGGAGGTTTTCCAGACTTTTTCCTGTGGTTGATTTCAAGCTTCATAGCATTGTGGTCTGAAAGTATGCATGGTATAATTTCAATTCTTGTAAACTTATGAAGGGCTGTTTTGTGACCCAGTATATGATCTATCTTGGAGAATGTTCCATGTGCACTCGAGAAGAAAGTATATTCTGTTGCTTTCGGATGCAGAGTTCTAAATATATCTGTCAAGTCCATCTGATCCAATGTATCATTCAGGGCCCTTGTTTCTTTATTGACTGTGTGTCTAGATGATCTATCCATTTCTGTAAGTGGGGTGTTAAAGTCCCCTGCAATGACCACATTCTTATCAATAAGGTTGCTTATGTTTATGAGTAACTGTTTTATATATCTGGGGGCTCCGGTATTTGGCGCATAGACATTTATAATTGTTAGCTCTTCCTGATGGATAGACCCTGTAATTATTATATAATGCCCTTCTTCATCTCTTGTTACAGCCTTTAATTTAAAGTCTAGTTTGTCTGATATAAGTATGGCTACTCCAGCTTTCTTTTGGCTTCCAGTAGCATGATAAATAGTTCTCCATCCCCTCACTCTCAATCTAAAGGTGTCCTCAGATCTCAAATGAGTCTCTTGTAGACAGCAAATAGATGGGTCTTGTTTTTTTATCCATTCTGATACCCTATGTCTTTTGGTTGGTGCATTTAATCCATTTACATTCAGTGTTATTATAGAAAGATACGGGTTTAGAGTCATTGTGATGTCTGTATGTTTTATGCTTGTAGTGATGTCTCTGGTACTTTGTCTCACAGGATCCCCCTTAGGATCTCTTGTAGGGCTGGTTTCGTGGTGACAAATTCCTTCAGTTTTTGTTTGTTTGGGAAGACCTTTATCTCTCCTTCTATTCTAAATGACAGACTTGCTGGATAAAGGATTCTCGGCTGCATATTTTTTCTGTTTAGCACACTGAAGATATCGTGCCAAGCCTTTCTGGCCTGCCAAGTTTCAAAGGAGAGATCAGTCACGAGTCTTATAGGTCTCCCTTTATATGTGAGGGCACGTTTATCCCTTGCTGCTTTCAGAATTTTCTCTTTATCCTTGTATTTTGCCAGTTTCACTATGATATGTCGTGCAGAAGATCGATTCAAGTTACGTCTGAAGGGAGTTCTCTGTGCCTCTTGGATTTCAATGCCTTTTTCCTTCCCCAGTTCAGGGAAGTTCTCAGCTATAATTTCTTCAAGTACCCCTTCAGCACCTTTCCCTCTCTCTTCCTCCTCTGGGATACCAATTATGCGTATATTATTTCTTTTTAGTGTATCACTTAGTTCTCTAATTTTCCCCTCATACTCCTGGATTTTTTTATCTCTCTTTCTTTCAGCTTCCTCTTTCTCCATAACTTTATCTTCTAGTTCACCTATTCTCTCCTCTGCCTCTTCAATCCGAGCCGTCGTGGTTTCCATTTTGTTTTGCATTTCGTTTAAAGCGTTTTTCAGCTCCTCGTGACTGTGCCTTAGTCCCTTGATCTCTGTAGCAAGAGATTCTCTGCTGTCCTGTATACTGTTTTCAAGCCCAGCGATTAATTTTATGACTATTATTCTAAATTCACTTTCTGTTATATTATTTAAATCCTTTTTGATCAGTTCATTAGCTGTTGTTATTTCCTGGAGATTCTTCTGAGGGGAATTCTTCCGTTTGGTCATTTTGGATAGTCCCTGGAGCGGTGAGGACCTGCAGGGCACTTCCCCCGTGCTGTGGTGTATAACTGGAGTTGGTGGGCGGGGCCGCAGTCCGACCTGATGTCTGCCCCCAGCCCACCGCTGGGGCCACAGTCAGACTGGTGTGTGCCTTCTCTTCCCCTCTCCTAGGGGCGGGATTCACTGTGGGGTGGTGTGGCCCGTTTGGTCTACTTGCACACTGCCAGGCTTGTGGTGCTGGGGAGCTGGCGTATTAGCTGGGGTGGTTAGGCAAGGTGCACGGGGGCGGGAGGGGCAGGCTTAGCTCGCTTCTCCTTAGGTGATCCACTTCAGGAGGCGCCCTGTGGCAGCAGGAGGGAGTCAGATCCACTGCCGGAGGTTTGGCTCCGCAGAAGCACAGAGTTGGGTGTTTGCGCGGAGCGAGCAAGTTCCCTGGCAGGAACTGGTTCTCTTTGGGATTTTGGCTGGGGGATGGGCGGGGAAGATGGTGCTGGCGAGAGCCTTTGTTCCCCGCCAAGCTGAGCTCTGCCGTCCAGGGGCTCAGCAGCTCTCCCTCCCTTTGTCCTCCAGCCTTCCTGCTTTCTGAGCAGAGCTGTTAACTTCTGACCTCCCAGACGCTAAGTCGAGCTTGCTGTCGGAACACAGTCCGTCCGGCCCCTCCGCTTTTGCCAGCCCGACTCGGGGGCTCTGCTTGGCTGGCAAGCCGCCCCTCCGCCCCGGCTCCCTCCCGCCAGTCCGTGGAGCGCGCACCGCCTCGCCGCCCTTCCTACCCTCTTCCGTGGGCCTCTCGTCTGCGCTTGGCTCCGGAGACTCCGTTCTGCTAATCCTCTGGCGGTTTTCTGGGTTATTTAGGCAGGTATAGGTGGAATCTAAGTGATCAGCAGGACGCGCGGTGAGCCCAGCGTCCTCCTACGCCGCCATCTTCCGGAACTCTCCCTAGCCTGCCTTTTCAATACACACGATTATCTGTGTGAGTCTGAGTATTAAGCAGATTTAGTGCAGTACATTTTCCCACACATGTTCAGTTTCCCTGTAGTGTAGAGAGCAAGAGGTAGCTGCCTGTCCTAAAAATAGATAGATGCAAAGCTGTTAGTGCAAGTGTGTGCAATTTTTGTTGCTTGGTATGTAGAGTGTGCAAGGTAAGGCAAATCATGAATATATTTCTCTTGCTTGTGTGTCAATTTCTGCAGAAGTAGTGATGTTAGTTTTGAAAAAGTCTGTCCTTTTTCAACAATGTCAAAATATTCATATAGACAGGTGTGTATATATATATATATATATGCATATATATACGTATATATATGTATGTGTATGTATATACATATGCATATATATATATATGCATATATATACGTATATATATGTATGTGTATGTATATACATATGCATATATATGAATATATATATATATATATATATAGACTTTTTTCAGCTTTAAAACACGTTATATTTCAAGCTCCACTGGTGTATAGATAAAGTCTTTTATGGACACAGAATATATTGTTTTCCATTTCAATATATTATATAATTCAGAAAAGTTAAGTTGAACTTATTTTAATATTTATTTTTTTTATTTTTAAAAATTTTGTTTTAACGTTTATTTATTTTTGGGACAGAGAGAGACAGAGCATGAACGGGGGAGGGGCAGAGAGAGAGGGAGACACAGAATCGGAAGCAGGCTCCAGGCTCCAGGCTCTGAGCCATCAGCCCAGAGCCCGACGCGGGGCTCGAACTCACGGACCGCGAGATCGTGACCCGAGCTGAAGTCGGACGCTTAACAGACTAAGCCACCCAGGCGCCCCTTAATATTTATTTTTAAGTGATCATTTACTCATTCAATAGACAATTATTGGTCGCTAGCTTTTGGTATTTGTAAGAGGAATTCTGACTTCACATACATCGTAGATGAGTTGAAGACAGAAGGGGATATACATTGCAGGAAAATTTTCATGATTTTGAAGCACAAAAGAGTGGAAAACCACTGAGAGGAAAAGACACCTCAGGTGAAAACAGTGTCTATTAAATAGATATGTCAGCCTTTCTTAAACTTCAGTGTAATTGTAAATGACCTTGTGATCTGTTCAGTAGACCTGCTTTGGCATCTTTGACATCTCTACTCAAATGGAGCCAAGGCTGGTGGTGTGCAGGCCACCGCTGGAACAGCAGTGCTACAGCATACCCATGCTGACGAATGCTCCAAATCAGTCCCGGAACACTGACAGCAAGGTACCCCAGCTTTTCATACAAGGCAAAAGAACAGAAATGCTTAGAGAATAGGTGCCCCCATTATGGTATATGCTCCAAAAGAAAAGGGGGTATTTTGCCTGTATTGTTTATTTTTGCTACGATCCTGGTCCCCCTAACAGTGTTTAGCACATGATAGGTATTCAATAATTTTTTCAGTGAATGGTTAATTGAAATGTCTTATCATATGGAAGACAGGAAAGAGTTTCCCATGTAATAATTGTACATATTTATGTTTTGAAATTTTGGAAGTCAAATATGAAAATCAGAGTTAATAGGTTGAAAGCATATGACAGTCTTTTGACAATATGTAAGAGCTAATTAATGAGCAAACAGACAGGCTTTTACAATTATAAAATTTTTCAATGTGGGAAAACTTAGCTAATTTCAACCAGGAAAAAGAAGATAAAGGGGGTAAGAAACTGTCAATAGACCCCACCACAAAAAGTACAATGTGAAGTTTTCTCTTTGTACATTAGGGAGAATATGTGTATATTTCTGAATGTATTTCTGTATGTAGACAATTGATTTTCCTAACTTACTTTTAAATGTTTATTAATATTTGAGAGAGAGAGTAAGAGAGACAGTATGCAAGTGAGGGAGGAGCAGACAAAGACTGAGACAGAATCTGAAACAGGCTCCAGGCTCTGAGCTGTCAGCACAGAGCCGGATGCAGGGTCCAAACTCATAAGCCATGAGATCATGACCAGAGCTGAAGTCGGACACTTAACCAACCAAGCCACCCAGGTGCCCCAATTTTTCTAACTTCTTATGTTAGACATTTTGAAGAAATGGTGTCTCCATCAGGATATTGTTACAGTTGATTGAAATAATTTACTTAAAGCAATAAGTAAGGGCCTGGTATATAATGATTGTTCAGTAAATCATCATTATTATTGATAAGTTAAGTAAAGTAAAGTAAAATAATATAAAATAATTCAGTGCATAGGTAAATAGGTAACTATAAGGGGTAATGGATGGAAAGGGCAAGGTATTTCAAGGAAAATTGTGTGAACTTGAGGAAGCCCACATGTTCTGGATATTAAATAAGAAGGAGGAGGGTTTTATAAGTTCTGCAGTGCTAAACAAATATTAGTTTGTATAGTCCTAGAAAGATATGAAATGTTTCTTAATATTTTAAATTTCATGACATTCATTCCAACCTATGAAGATTTACTGAAAACCATACTGAGTCCAAAATATAGTATGCTAAAGCTCTCATGTTCAGGCTTAACAGGTTCAGAATCTCCCTGCCAAACAGTCTTAAAGCTAGAAAAAGCTTAAAGAAAATTTAGTAGTGAATGTGAAACTGCATGCAGGGCACATGAAAAGTATAGGTTGCACTTATGTGTGTGGTTTTATTAAGGTATAAATCTTCCATTATTTTGCCAGCGAAAGGACAGATGGTTGCCCTAAAATGGAATCTGGATGCAGCATCCACATACTGAATGTCATTATACACAGCAACAGCTGTGTTTAGCATATCCTTCATTTGAATTCTAGTTCAGAGGAAAGACAAAAAATCATAGCCTGTCTATTATCACCAGGCACTATGTCCAAATGATAAAAACAGAAGGCTTTTCTGAGCAACTAAAATTTAAGGAGAGCATAGCCATAGTTGCTAGGAAATCCAAGGTTGGAAAAATGACCAGTCCTGGACCTGTGGAATATCCTGTATTTAATTGTACCCAGGAATTAAAAACTCAAGTTCAAGGGAACGTAAGAAAGATGATGCAAGATTAAAAAAACAAAAACAAACAAACAAACAAACAAACAAAAACCCACTAGCATAAAACAGAAAACAGGAGAAAACACTTGATCTGTATGAAATTTTTCAGTTTTTTTTTTATTGTGTTTACTCAAATCCAGTTGATACTTCTGAGAATGAGAGCAACACTCTGAATTAGCTCAGGTTACCCTAAGTGCAGCTTAAACAACAGAGATTTATTTTCTTAAAGTTCTGGAGGTTGGAAGTTCAAGATCAGGGTCTGACAACATCAGATTCTGGTGTGGTTTCTTCATGGCTTGCAGAGGGTTTCTGCATGCTGTTGTCTCACATGACAGCAGACCTGGAAGGAGGGTAGAGAGAGAGAAACATGGAGCTCTGGTGTCTCTTCTTATAATACTAATCCTATGAGATCAGGGCACAAGCATACATCCTCATTCAATCTTAATTACTCCCTAAAAGCCCTATTTCCAAATACAGTCACATTGGTAGTTAGAGCGTCAACATAGGAATTTTGGGGAACATCATTAAGTATACAACAAGCTCCTGAACAAATAATATTGTAATATGTGTGGCCATAAATTTTCCTTCTGAAATTGCTTTGTTTACAATTTGGTGGGCAAGGGCTGTGACCACCACCAAGTATCAAGTGTGCATCCTAAAATAGGTGACTACTTAGCAAACTGCGTGACCTTAGGCCAATCACCTCTCAAAAACTGTTTTTTATTTGCAAAGTGAGGATACTAATGATATCTAGCCTAAAAAGTTTCTGACGGGCATGTACAATACGCACTAATTAATAACAGATCTTATGAAATAATATTGCTCCGAAAATAAAATTTCCCTTAAAATGTATTTTCCTTAAAATTCCACTGAAATATTTTTCTTTAGATGACAGCATTGTGAACAGCTAATTTCCCAAGGAATTTTTACAAATATCTGGAATCTCTCCAAACTTTCAAAACTTTTATTGAAAAAGATATTTTAAATATGCATATTCTTGTTGGCAATAATGATTGACAAAGTTTTATATGAGGAAATGGTTTATATTTAATTCTTTAATTCTTTATTTATTTTTGCTGTGGCTTAAATGCATCATGAATGCATGAATGGAAAGTGATGGGTGCTCCAGATGTAAAAAGAAAAAAATAAAAACTGACAACTTGATGAAGTAAGTTCTATAATAAGTCTGATTTATAAATGGCTAAAATAAGACATAGTAGGTTATTAAACAAAGCCACACAGCTAGTAAGCCATAGAGGCAGGATTTGAAACTGAGGCATATGGCTCTGGTGCCTATTGATTAAATTGTTATAATAGGTTATTTGAGATTAAACTGGCCACTCTAGCATGACTTCACTGTATTCAAAAATTTTGATGAGGTTACTAAAGCAGTTCCAGAAATGTGATTATCAGTGTACTCAAAAGTGATTCATTCCTCAGGGCCTGATATGCTCATCAAACAGAACATATTCATTTGAGAATAATATTAATTTATTAATTACCATAAAAATAACTAGGGATAACCTAAATTCTTATGTCAGCTTTACAGCAAATCTCTGTCTCACTTGCTATTACTTTATTGGTGAAACTTTAGTATTGTCATTAAATTATTATGCATGGATTTTATTTTGGGGATGTACCTGTTAAATAATCACTTTTACCCATTTTGACTCTTTGGGGTTCACTCTTCCTGTTTAGTGCTGTAGATACCCTGACACATCCATTTTTATGGTTGAATATGGCTCATGTCCTAATAATTCACTGATAGATTTTTTTTTCTTCAAACGTAATACTCTACATTTTTTTTAGAGGCGTGGATTTTTAGTTACAATGAAAACCTATTTACATCCCTTTGAGATCATGATGTATTCATCTTTACTGGTTGTGAGTGCTCCCTAAGTTTCTCAATCCCAGTTTATAAATAAGCTCTTGAATTTCTTAACATTGTTTCATTTCATCAATTATTTAATAATCTTATTAGTTTACTGCTCAGAAAGAAATAAGACCTTACCTGAGGACTCTTCAGTCTTTCCAGGGAAGAGTAAAGGAGTAGTAGTCAATGTATATTGCCAATGTGGTTAAATAGTTTCTCTGAAAACAAATGTGATGTTATTGGGGCGGGGGGGGGCGGGGAGAAGACAACTAACTTTGAGTTCAGTTAATGCTGTGATTTAAATTTTTCAAAGTATGTAAATGTGTTAGAATATTGCTCAAATTAGGGGTCTGTAATCATAATAAAAAGTCTATTAAATAAACAAATCAAAACATCATTTTGAACATAATTGTGAATCTACATTAATGAATATTCTCCTTTAAATGCTGATCAAATAGTAACTCTTGATGTTATGATAAAAAATATGATGTGGTTTCATCCTTGTCAGGCTCTCATCAAATGGAACAGCAGACAGACATGACAAGAAAGATTAAATTCTGATTTTTGTTCCTAATCTTAGTCAGTTCTTCTCACCCATCAACTAGGTGGCTTCTCTTGGAGTGTTCTTAGAGAAAGAAAGCAATGAAAAGAAATGGCAAGGCCTGGGAAATGGGGGGAATTAAGTGTGGCATGTTCTATGTGAAATGAGATGAAATTTTCCAACGTTTCAGATTAGCTTTTGTTGTGGAAAATTTTAAAAATACAAAGAAAAAGTAATGGTAAAATGAACTCTGTGAAGCCAGTACCCAGCTATAATAACCATCATCTCTTGGTTTTGGACATTTGTACTTCTATCCATGTTTACTGGTATCTTCTATTATTTCAAAACAAATGCCAGATATAATATTTAATTCACAACTATTTCAATACACTTTTCTAAAATAAAATTATTCTTTTAAAACCGATACCAACAATTAATGTATCATCCCTAACAACCCAGTAATATCTAACTTAATATTTTCCGATAGATGACATTCAAATTTCTTAATTATTTCACTTTTTCAGTGGATTGGTTAAAATCTAAACATTGTGTTTAGAAAGCATCCTCTTAAATCTCTTTTGATGTGTAATTTATCCTACTCTTTCTTTTTTCCTTTCAAAATGTTGTTTTAAAGAAATTGTGCCATCAGTTCCGTAGTGGTTTCGTAATTTCTCACTTTCTGTTTTTTCTTGACTGAGTCCTCCTGGCACTTAAAGGAAATCAAAAACAAAATGAAAACTGTTGCTCTGCCCCTATATTTCCTGAACACTGGTAGATAGTTCTAGAGGTTTGAAATGATTCAATATAGAGTTTTGGGGAAGGGTTCTTTATATATGGTGGTGTGTACTTTTATCAACGAGCATATGACATCTAGTTGTTTCTGTTTTTGTGAGGTTACAGTGGCCACTGAAAAACTTGCCAAGGTGGTTTTTTTTTTTTCTTTTTAATTAGGTGTTTGTAAAGTGGTTATATTCTAGTTCTATTATTTCTCTTTTTATTAGCTGGATTACTTCTATAGGGAGAAACTAGCACTCCTCATCTACTTGGGTCGGTTACCCTGAGGTACAGTTCATAAAGATAAGAAATGCTTGATTCTTTCCCTCTATTCACCAGTTTTCAGAACAAGGAGTTACTGTGTAGCGTCTTGAAAATATGTTTAAAGAAGGTTTTTTCAACGTTTTTTATTTTTATTTTTGGGACAGAGAGACAGAGCATGAACGGGGGAGGGGCAGAGAGAGAGGGAGACACAGAATCGGAAACAGGCTCCAGGCTCCAGGCTCCGAGCCATCAGCCCAGAGCCTGACGCGGGGCTCGAACTCACAGAACGCGAGATCGTGACCTGGCCGAAGTCGGACGCTTAACCGACTGCGCCACCCAGGCGCCCCCTTAATTTGATTTTTGAATTACACATCGTAATATTTAATGTGCTTCAACCTATTACTGTTAACACTGTATTGAAATTAAAACTCTTCTGTATATTACCAATGCAAGCCTCTTCAGGTTAGTTACTGAGGCTTTTTTACAAGCATGGAGTAATTTTTGGTGGCTTCCTTGTTTTATAATATGCTTAGGGTCCAGGTTCATCTTTTCCATATCCTGCCTCAGAACTGGGCCGTATCTCCAGCAAACACAAGTTCCTCTGGTGTAACAGACAAGAGCCTTTGCACTTGGTTCTTGATGGCAACTGATTTGTTCCCTGCTTCTTGGCCTTTTCAGTGGTTAGAGTAAAATGTTTCTGTCAGAGAAATTTCATCACAGATTTATACTGATACTTTCGAATCAAATATGATAATTTTAGCATTTTTACCCAACTTATTTTATTTTGTATTCATTTATCTTTTCTTTTTGGTTAAACATCTTGGTTCTTAATGACTTTAAATAATTACTTGGTTCATATGTTACGTATGTAGAATAACTTATGAATACTACCAAAATTATGACCCAAAATGTGTTTTTTATTGAAAATAGTTCTAGATTTGTTTTCAGCATATTGAAAAAATGTAGTTATGTAAAATACTTACATGTTCTAATATAAAATCTAGAAAATAAAGTCTATACTGTGGGGTAGATAAATAAATAATAAATAAATTCAGAAAAGTCTAGCTGTTGTCCCTGACTCATTTTATATTCTCCCTCTCATGCATAAATAACACTATCATTCACTGTATGATTTAGGCTTTCATTTTTAAAACAAATAAGAAAATACAAATGTATTTGAATTTATGCATAACTTCCTTAGATAAATATTGCCAACCTGTATACATTTTTGCTTTCTTGTTTTTCTTTTTTACATGTATAGCTATGCAATTCTCTGTTATGTGAATGAACTATGCTTTATCCAACTGATGCATATCAATGGATATTTGGAATATTTCCAGGCTTGTCAATATAATTTCTACCCTAAGAGATTCTTCACAGTGTGTCTTTGCCTGGACAAGAATTTTATTTGCTGAGTTGTGTGACTTCATAGCATCCAGAAACCTCAGCAACATCGATTTTGCTTGACCTCACTTGTACTTTTCCCTCTGCATTGAACTGCAAACTAAATCTAGAACTTTAAATAATTGCAATTAAATGATAAACTGCAACCTAAATCTGGAAAACTCCATTTCAACTTCTTCCAAGATCAGCTTACCAAATTATCCATGGAGTACATTTGAGTGATTTTTGGGTTTTCTAGCTCTCCAGGCATTAGAAACCTCTTTACATATTTTCCACTTTGTCCTGTAAAGAAGTGACACCATAAAAGTCTTGGTTATATTTGTGTCTTTTTTTTTCCATTTTTTCCTACCTTATCACTAGTTTTGTTGTTGTTGTCTGTGTCTATTTGTGTTTGTTATCTGAGTTCTTTAGTTATTTGTGGGAGAATTTGTAGAAATTCAAAATTATTACCATCTCTCCTGAATGCTATATTTTACACTGGTATAGGATGGTATGTATTATCTCATATATCATCCGATATATAATTATTTATCAAATATATATCTTAATTATATGTATATGAAAATCTTTGTAGAAAATTACTTTGACCTCATTATAAAATTTGATATACTTACTTTTAAAACATTCTTCATGCTAAAAGAATATTCTTCATGCTAGTGTTTTGCCTACTTTTGTAACTTAGGACTAAGACCTGCTAACTTTAATGTCTCCTTTATTCTCCATAAAATGAGGCATGAAAATGACAAAGGTATGTTTTCAATGACAAAAATATGTTTTTGAATCATTTGCTTTTCATTCAAAAGCTGCCATGCCCAAATGTGTTTGTGATAGATAATTAAATAACATTACTCAGCAAACATGGAAAACCTTGAAGAACTTCAAATATGTTTTAAATTCTATTTCTATGTATTTTTATATACAATATCAGTTTTTTTACTTTTTGAGAACCATAGTGCTATTTAGGTCTAAAATTTTGCTATGAATTTTGGATCTTAAAGCAAAGTTAATCAGTCAGTATGCATATTTTAAGAACTTATGTTAGTGTGAGAACATATCTTCTTATTCCCAGATGATAGCTCCTTCATCATATAAATCTTAACATAAATCTCTCTCTTACCATATGAAATTCAATTTAATTGACTGAGTGACAAATTGGTTTAGTCTGTCATTATTAAGTAGTTTTTAATAAGTCCCATTGTGTGGGTGACCATATGCCTGGCATTCAAAGTGTGTTTTCTGTGTAAGCATGTCTTTACCATTTCATGTCCTTTGAAACTCTGTAAAAGCACCTTATACAGTTCTGGTTTTATTTTTTTGAGGTGACATTGCATAGAGGTGTTAGAGAGGGGAAAGATACAGTATTAAAGTGATATAAAAACTAAATTCAGTACCCCGAGATAAGCTAAGACACTTCTGAGCTACTTTAATAAAAACCAAATGCAGGTGACATTAATTACTGAAAAATATATCAATGAAGAACACCAAAAAATCATGAATGAAATGCAATAAATCACATTTCAAAGAAATGCTCAAAGAAATCCCTAGTGGCCAAAAACAGAGAACAGAAAATAAAGTGGGTAATCAGACACTACTTTTGTGAATCTTGGTAACAGAGAAGGTTGAGTATTAAGAGATCTATAGAAACAGATCAGCCAGGCTTGAACTCTGCAATTGAGTCTCCTATGTAAAATGTTCAAAATGTAATTCCTCTAATTCAGCAGTGGGAAAGAAAACATTTTAAAGAGCCAAAGTAAAAAAAAAAATCTGAAAAGAATTATCAGCTATAGCTTGAATTCTGAATGAGGTAAAAATACTCATAACACTTATTTTTAACTAAAAGAAGCATATCTTCATGCAAATCTGCAGTTTAAATTTATGTAGTATATATTCCTAGGATTTTTTAAGGCAATAAATTTTTTACATTATGACAAATCTTAGAAAAACTGCAGAACTCACAAAGACAAAAACAATATTTGAATATGGCCAGGAAAATATCCCCCCCCCCCACACACACATTTTTTTACACTGACAGCATACTTTGTAAACAACAACAGTAATAGCCAGAGTGTAAAAATCCTATACTGAATGCGATGACACAAAAATAGCAGTCAACATAGAATTTTATTATCATGCATAAAATAATTTAAGAATGCAGCCAAAAGAAAGACATTTTCAGGCAAACAAAAACAGAGATTTATTACTAAAAAAACCTCATGGAGGAACTTCCATTGTGTACTTTGCATGGAGGAAATTAAAACCAGAGGAAGAACTAAGATGTAACATGATCAGCTAATAACAACAAAAAAATTGTAAACATATGTGTAAAATTAAACCAAGTTTCACTAAATGAAACAAAAATATGGTTATTTTTGCAGGTAAAAATAAGGTGAAACTGAAATAGTGGCTTAAGGTGCTATGTAAGTTGCCCAAGAGTTCCTTGCAGTTAAAGATTTCTAATTTTCTATGACTGTTCAAGAGAATAGTATGGGAATATATTAAGTATAAACTTTCTTAAAATAATAGGGATATTAATTAATTGGAGATAATAATTAAAATAATCAAAGTATAAAATATAATATCCCGAACACTAGAGAAAGAAAAATGATAAATCCAAAATCCAAATTCAGAATGATAAAATCCAGAATATGGAATGGGAAAGAATATGGAAAAGGCAGAGTAAATCGCAAGAACAAAGCAAGATATTGGTATAAATTCAAAATATCAATAATTATAGGAAATGCCAATGGACTTAATTCACCACTTAAAAATTTTAGATAGAATTTTTAAAAATATGTATTCTTTACATGAAACACACTTAAAATTTACACAGGATAAAGGAACATATATACAATATATACTATATCAAAATATGATAACATTACTAAGTTGTAAATAATACTAAATAAAAGATGATCATGTAACAGAGTAGAAGGGAAAACTTTTACTAAATATATAGATCACCGCATAAGTTAAAAATTTAATGATTTGGGAAGAAACAGCAATTCTAAATTTGTCACCATAGGGGAGCCTGGGTAGCTCAGTCAGTTGAGCGTCCGACCTAGGCTCAGGTCATGATCTCACAGCTTGTGAGTTCGAGACCCACGTCGGGCTCTGTGCTGACAGCTCAGAGCCTGGAGCCTGCTTTGGATTCTGTGTCTCCCTCTCTCTCTGCCCCCAACACACTTGCTTTCTGTCTCTGTCTCTGTCTCTGTCTCTCAAAAAATAAATAAATAAATAAATAAAATAAAAAATAAATTTCTCACTATAAAACAACATAACCTTAAATATATATAAAGCAAAAACTGAACATGTATACGTCGAGTTTTGAAATTCACCAATATTGTGGGTGATTTTAACACCTTTCTTGAAGTCACAGGTTAATCATGCCTTTTGAGGATACAAATGCCTTAAATAACATTAGTGATGAGCTTGACTTAAGGGCTATGTATTGGATCCTGAATCTAGCAATTCAGAAATTCTCATGCTTCTTATGAGAACATGGAATTTTTAAGAGAATTTACCATATGCTAGCTCATAAGACATGTTTCAAACTTTAAAGGATTACTATTGTGAAAAGTGCTTTCTCTGACAACAGTGTGATTGAGATAGAAGTAAAAATAACTGATAATTACTGAAAATGTAAGGATACGCTTTTGATTAAATCAGGAGTCAAAGAAAGAATCATACGGAAATTAGAAACATTAGAATTAGAAAATACTTAGATATAAACATTAAAGAAAATGGTTTAGAACTAAATTAGCAGGATACAGGGGAAATAAATTGAAAGTGACATTTGTGGCATGAATGTTAAACTTAAGAAGAAAAGAAAGAAAGAAAAATAAAGTAAATGTCACATTTAAGAGGTGTGAAAAAGATTATAGAATAAACCAAAAAAAATTTTGCAATAGGTAATGTGATAAAGTGGGAGTCAAATAAAACAAGCAAACAAAAAAAATAAAGATACAATAGAGAAGGTAAGGCCAGTGTTTGAACTGATAAGGCCCTAGTGAGATGGACCAAGAAAATAATAGAGAGAAAGCAGAATTAATAAAATTATTAAAAAATAAAATGAAGACAAAACTATAAATGGAGACTAATAAAATAATAAGAAGTGAATACTAGTAATTACTTTAGAATAATTAACTAGAAACATGACAAATGGACTTTTTCCTAGTAACATATAACTAAGCAAACTTGCCTTAAGATGAATTAGCAAACATCCGTATGTATATATACAAATATATTAAAGAATCTGAATTCATATAAGAATCAAGAGAGAAAGAAAAGAAAGTATTTGCTCCAGATAGTTTTGTTAATGAATTTCACCGGAAGTTTAAGCAAAAGATGATGCCAATGTTAAAGTATTTCTGGGCATAGAAGAAAGGAAAATTATAGACTCTTCTTATTTATGAACACAGGAGGCAATGGAAAAATTTTTAGAAAGAGAAATAAAGGAAATTTAGTAAAATAGAAGCAAATGTAAAAGCACAGATTGCTTGCCTTTTGAAATATGTACTAATGAGTTTATCACATTAAGAAATTAAAGAAAAGGCGTGTGGTTATCTCAGCAACTCAGAAAAACCACAGAATGAAATTCAAAACCGATTTATTATTTAAAAAAGAACAAAAAACAAGCTAAACATAGAAGAAAACGTCTTACAGGATATTGATAGAAAACCTACTTTGAACACTTTAATAAAGTTGAAATGTTAAAACCATTTCCTTAAAAAATGAGAATCAGACAAGGATGCCCGCCCTCAATGTATCTGTTCAACATTCTACCAGGTAGCCTAGTAAAATTGTAAAATAAGAAAATAAAACAAACACAGACAAACTGCATTTCTTTATTTCATATAAGATATATCCAACTCCAGTTGGATACTAAAATTGGAACGATACAGAGAAGATTAGCATAGCCCCTGCGCAAGGATGACACGCAAATTCATGAAGCGTTCCATACTTTTTAAAATAAAATAAAAATTACTTATAAATTAGAAAACATTTCACATCGGGACATCTGGGTGACTCAGTGGGTTAAGCGTCCCACTTCAGCTCAGGTCACGATCTCAGAATCTGTGAGTTCGAGCCCGCATCCCTGCTTTGGATTCTGTGTCTCCCCCTCTCTCTTCCCCTGCCCCGCTCATGCTCGCTCGCTCTCTCTCTCTCTCTCTCTCTCTCTCAAAATTACATAAACATTTTAAAAAATTAAAATGAAAGTATTTCACATTAAAAATATATAAACCGAAGGGTGATTAATCTGAAACTTGGTACAGTCAGAGTGCAAGTTTCTTCAGAATAAAATCAGTCTCTACATTGTGCAATTCTTCCCCTAAAAGAAAAACAGTATTAATAATTTTTGTTATCTGAAGAACAATTTTAATTAACTACTACATATTTTACATTAAAGTTGGGATTTAAAAAGTAGAATAATGTATAGCTCACAAATTCTATTTATACATTTTCCAACAAATTCTCAATAGAAGAAATCATTTTTTTTCAATCCAGAAATAGTGACTCAAATTTTCCAATTATCCCTAATAAAAAAAAAGATGGGTATACAATAGGTAAAGAGCACTGGCTTTTTAGTTATAAAAACCTAGATGGAAATTCTATTCTAACACGAATTAAATTGTGACTTTGGATAAAGAAAAAAAAAAGATATATCCAACTCCATAGTTAAATATAGATTATATATAGATAATTTATTAGAATTAATGAAGGAGTTCAGCAAAGTTGCATGTAAGATTAGTACATAACTGTCAAATTCCATTTCTATAGTTCAGCAGCAGATGATAGATTTAAAAACTAATAACTTACAATAAAGCAATGATAGGTATTTATAAGTGAATTACATTAAAAGTGAAGAAACATGGTGAAAATTCAGAATTTTTTATTAAAGTCTTTCATTAAATTTTGGAGGAATTTGTAAAAAAGAAAAATTATATAATGTTCATGGATAGAAGGAGCAAAATGTTAAGATTATTAATATTTTTCAAATTATCTTTACGTTTAGGAATCTGACCAATCTCGAATTTGCGATTAATTCTAAATTTGAATTGGGAGGTTATGGACTTTGAATAGCGGAGAATATCTTGAGGAACAAGAAGTTGTGTGGGAACTACTCCTCAGGTATCAAACCATTTTATAAAGTTATGCAACCAAGACGTTGTTTAGTCAGCTCATGGATAAAGACCAGTGGAACTAAACAGAGTATAGATACCAGTCTGTCATACATGAAAATACAACATGAGAGAGCTAAGGAAATGACAGATACAAAATTAAAAGACCTGAACAGTTGGTTCTCTATGAACAAATGAAATTGAACCCCCCAATTTAGACAACATATAAAGATAAATGTGTAAGGATAAGAGAATCCTCTTTTTTTTTTTTTTTATGGCCACTGGTGAAGAAATATATTGCAAACAATACACAAATTATCCTTAACACATTAAAATTTAAAATCCTAAAAAAATAAATAAAAGAAAATGAAATTCTTGTGCAACATAGGAAAACGACTATGTTACAGGTGGGATAGGAAATCTACAATGTTTATAACCCTCATAACATTAGTGCAGATTATATTAGGGTCATTTTAACATCACTATAAAACTATCCAATCTATAAATAGCAAGGTAAGTAAATAATATTAAGAGACAACTCAGCAAGGAGAAACCTGATTAGCCAATAAAATATGAAATGAAGTTTCAATAATAATCAGGAAAATCCAAAGTATAGTAAAAATAAGAAACTTTTCATGCTCATGAAATTAATAGTCTAGTTTTACAGAAAACTTTTTGTTACACATGGGAATGTTAATTGCTTTAATCACTTGGAAAGACCAATTTAGGAAATAGTGCATTTGAAGGTGGTGATGCCCTTTCCATTCCACTCAGTTATACTCTAAATCTTGTGCATATTGAGATGTGTAAAATGTTCAGAGCAGTGACGTTTGTAAAGGAAGAAATTAGAAAATATTGAAATGCTTGCAAAAATCAAGACTTTTTTTTATCCATGCAGTGGTGTGTAATATGTAGAAGTGAATGAACTAGAGTTACATGTATTAACATGGATAAATCTCAAAAACATAAATTTGAGTGAAAAATAGTATAAGAATATGGAGAGTATAATGTGGTTTGTATGAGGTTTAAAATTACGCAATTTGATTAATGGTATTATGTCTTAAGAACATAAATAACTTCAGTAAGGTGAAATTATGTACATAGAATTAAGTATCAAATTCAGCATAGTAGTTAGCTTGTAATAGGGAAGCAGGTTGATGGAGGGGCTGACACTGGTTTTCATTGCCTTTTGTAATGCCTTTTCATAAGCTGGAGAGCAGATACATAGGTGTTGATTATTTCATTCTGTATGACTTTGGTGTAGTTGAAGTGGTTTTTAATCTATTTAGAAAGTCAACTTCAGATTTTCTACTTTGGGTTATAAAAGGAAAATTCTTGCCATTTTCTTGACCCAGGCATGAACTGATGACTTTTGAAAAATGTCTTTTTGTAGCCCATCTGAATCCTGTCTGTAATATTTAAATGACAGTACTTGTAACAGATAACAGAAAGCAATGGCATATATCATGATAAGCTGACTAAAAATACTTATTTTGTTCTAGAGCAGTATGATGTTCTCTATAAAGTCCCTCCTGTGTTACCACTGTGATCTCTCCCCTACTAATATGAGATCCTCAAAATCTACTCAGGAACACAAAGTTCTAGGATAAATGATCTTAGATACAGATTTTGGGATGCTTTTTGTTACCTCTGAAGGCATGCATCTTTTTCTGATTAGTGATGTTAGAAAGACCTATGTCTTCAGGGGTACTGGCCTCCATAACTCTCAGGGACAGTTCAGAAGATAATATCTGAAAGCCATATGCTAAACTCAATATCTTTCCTGTAATATACATACCTTTGGGTGAGTTCTTTGGTTATTTAATATTTCCCAGCCAAAAAAGATGGAACTAGTAAATAGCCTTAGTTCCTGCTCAGATTCATCTATAGAGTCCCAGAAAGAAAGGTCAGGCTCTGCATTTTGATTAACACTTGTTTTTCTACCACCACAAAGCAATATTTTTTGGTCAGTGGGTCACATCCACGTTCGAATTCTGAATTCTTCACCTACAACTTATGAAAACCTGAAAAAAAAAACCCTTGAACTATTGGGTATCAGTTTTTTAATTTGTGAAACTAGAAAGACTATATACCTAATTCATAGAACTTCTGTGAGAATTAGGTGTGTGGAACTCTCTAAAATACTGGTTATTATTATCAATTTATTTAAAATATGTATAATCTCCAAATTCACCCATTCTTCTATAGATCTTTTGTTTTTGAAAGCTCAAATAAGTTTATCCTCTGAAATCCAAGATTTCAGAAGAAAATAATGAAGACTCACACTACTTAAAAAAGAGAAAAGGAAAGAAAAGGAAATGGTTGCATTTCCAAATTGAGATATTTTCAGTGCGTACTCCAGTAACTCCTTTCGCTTTACCAAGGAAGAAGGAATTCAGATCGGAGTCAGTATCCACCGTTGTATGCCTGCTTGCTGCAGATTTCTTTTTGTTTTGTTTCGTTTTCTTTGTTTCTTAAATTGGGTGCAGCTCCTAGTTAAAAGCAGGCTAAGTTTTCCAGTTTGTGTATACCAGGGAAAGAGGTAGGACAAATATTTCTGAGATCTTGGAGCACATAATAAAATTTAAGAAAAATCATGCTTACACTTACTGTGCAATAGGGGATACAAAAAGATCTAATTAAAAACAAAGCTAGCCTTTCTTAAGTATTACTAGACAGTGTGCTATGTCTCTTACAATTTATGTCAGGTAGGGCACACCTGAGGTTTGTCCTACGAAGTAGGGGTCATTATTAGTCATTTTACAGATGGGTAAACTGAGGCAATTCTTAGGCTCATTTGCACATATGATCTAAGTGGCTGGAGTAGGATTTGAAGCCAGCTCCTTGCCTACTAAATCAATGTTCTTATACTCTAACTAGCACCTCCACATTCTGGCCTATTTTCCACTAGCCCTGAAAACGACATAACTTTCCATTCAAAGAATATTCTATAATGACAAACAGTGGAAAGGCGGTAAAGCCCGAAGGTCTCCGAACTGCAGCAATAGCTATCAATCACACAGCAGATAAATAGATTTCAGAAGTTTTGTGTACAATATGTTCTTGAATTTAGGCTTAAGCTCAGACTGACATATAGTATTTCACTGCTAATGTGATCTCTTTCTAGCAGAGGGAACATTCTTTTTTTAAATTGTATTGCATAACTTGTTTGCTTCCTAGCAAAACAATTTTTGAAATTTCCGTATAATTTCTGTTAAATCTATTTTTAAAGTTGAAGCTTAGGTCAAATGCGAATATGAATATAGATTTATCCAGCATGCATAATTTGTAGTCTGTGTGGAACTGACTCATCTGTCTTCAGAATCTGGCAGTCACGTGAAGAGCTCTCCTGCTAAGAATGACCTATTCATCCTTCAAATAAACATCCACAAGAGGAAGAAAAACAATATGAACAGTTCCAAAGAAGAGACAACATATCATGCATGAGCCGATGTACTTAAGTCAGTTCTGTCAACAATCTTTGGAGCTAAAATTCCTCATTCAGAAAGCACTTGGAGATGCTGAAAAATTCTGAGTGTAATCAATTTAAAAAACATTAGGGCTCTTTTCTTTTTAAAGTATAAGTGAGTGACCAAATTAGTGAACACGTTTCTTGAATATCTGCGGGATTATTTCAGAGCATAAATTATTAAGAAGAATATAAAAGTCTATGTTACATAAAGGCATTTGTTACTCTCTATTCCTCTTAGTTTGATCAGGAAAATATATCTGGTTCTTCCTTATTATCTATGTTCTTCTCAACTTCATCTCTGTCCAAAGAGATATGCATAAGGCAAAATGTTTCAAATACTCTATTTGGTCTATGAGGAAAAAAATAAACCACCACTTCCACAGTAATAGATTTTTTTTGGAATGCGTATGTCATTTTCAGCAAAAATGTAAAGTAATACCAACTAATATTTTTGGGATTTTATACATTTTTAACATATGGTCACTAAAATAAGGAGGATGAACAGATAATCTGAAAACTCCATCTAGCTTGAAAATGATAAACGGTCATTTGCTCATTGTGTACTGTTCTGACAATAATTTTAGGATAGGATTTGAAGGAATGGTTTAAGAACTTTAGGGAGTGTGAAAGTTCTATCCCTAGATGTGACATGACTTCTCATAGTCTGCCATCTGACATGACTTCTCATATTTGTGTGAGTTTTCGTAGTACCGGAAAATTACATCACTTTTCTGGCAAAAATATTTGAAGAAAATGGTATAAGAATATGGAGAGTATAATGCATTGGGTAGAAGAACCTTAAGTTATGTGTAGGATTTCAAATAATGGGGATACAACCAAAGAACTTAACAGCCTATAAACATTTGAAAGATCATTTCTAAGGATTTATTATTGCAATTGGTCACTTTTCTTTTAGGGTTATTCCATCTTTTAACGAAAAATTAAGAATTAAAAATTGGAATTCCATACTGTGATAGCAAGATTACCTCCCGTTCGAATCTCCTGATCCAGGATTTCAGGAGTATTATACTAATTTTTCCCTATAACATTAGCTATTTGAGATAACCAGGACAGTTGTTTTATAAAGAGTCATCTGTGGGACTAAAGGGTAGGGGAATGAAGGGATCTATTCCATACTTAAAAGAAAGGGAAAGTATGTTTAAAAAATTACAATGTGTCAACCACAAAGTCACTCCTGCAACAAAGGATAAAATTTGAATATGAATAGATGGTAAGTCTCAATAGACTTCCAGCCTCTAGAACTGTGAGAAATAAATTTCTGTTGTTTATACGTTACCCCATTTGTGGTACTTTGTCATAGTAGCCTGAACAGACTGAGACAACACCAGAATTGAAATACAGCAGTTTCCCTTTATCCACAATTTTGCTTTCTGCAATTTCAGTTACCTGTGGTTGACTCTGGTCTGGAAGCCCAGGAACCTCCTTTTGGCCTATCCTCAGAAGGTCAATAGTAACCTAATGCTGAATTACAGTGCCTGCGTCATTCACCTCACTTCATCTCATCATGTAGTCATTTTATCATCTCACATCATCACAAGAAGAAGAAGGGTGAGTACAGTAATAAGATATTTTGAGTGAGAGAGACCACATTCATATAAATGTTATTATAATATGTGGTTATAATTGTTCTGTTTAATTATTGTTGTTGGTAATCTTGTACTGTGCCTAACTTAGAAATTAAACTTTATTGTAGATATGTATGGATAGGAAAAAACATAGTAGATATAGGTTTTGGTATTATCTGTGGTTTCAGGCATCCATTGGGGGTCTTGGAACATATGCCCCACAGGTAAGATGCAGTCACATGTGTGAGTCCAGTTGAGAAGAGGTCTGAGCTGGAGACCTTCATTTGGAAGTGATCAGTGTCTAAAAGGTATTTAAAGCCATGAGACGGATGACTGATGACTCAATAGTAATAATAGCAGAACTTATACATGGCTCATAGTAAACAAATATATCCTAATCATTTTTCTAATTGTGTATTAATTCCTCTAGTCCACATAATTCTATGAGATTGGTACAGTTACCCCAATTTACAGAGGGGAAGCCAAAGCACAAAAAAGTTAGGATATTAGCCTAAGATCATACAGAGGTCATCGAGAATGTAAGTATCAATAGAAAGGAGAATTCTGAATATACCTCTGAATGCACGGAGGTTAAAAGTTTAGAAGTCTAGGAGAAAAAAAAAAAACAAGCAAGTATTATTCCCAGAAGCCAAATGAGGAAAGTTTGACAATGAGAAGGGAAAGAAAATTTTAGGATAAGAAAAAAAAAGAGGGAAACAGTTTGAAAGTAAATGGTGACAGAAAATTGTTTTAGTGATGTTTGTGAGTAAGCAAAAGTGAATTGATAAATTACATGACTTAAATATTGTTAACTACAATTGTGAATGCAGTGTGTTTGATTATTTCAAGAGGTTAAATTTCTGACATGGTGTATAAACAATTCTCAAAAATTATATTCCCTCACTAAACTTGTATACATTTAATAAATATTCTGAATTATAAAATTACTTGAAATAATATTCTCTATATACTTCAAATTATAGCCTCTTTCTAAACTTAATTACAAATTTAAAATGCAAAAAATAAGCATGCTAGGACAAGAAATTATATGATATTTTTAAAAATATTAGAGATATTTAAAATATTAAAACTTACAGCCTGTTCTTAAACACAATTGGTGAACTTAATACTATGGGAAGGACACATGTGTATGTGTTTGTGTGTGTTATAATCTATTCTATGATGTATTATTCATCACATATTTCAATATATATCTGGGGTACAGATTCATTTACATTAAATTAAGGTAAGTAAATCTAAAGACGCATGGATAAGACGAAATTTCTACATGAATATTGGAAGCTGTATGCTGAATATGTGCAAAAATATTTTGCTCAAGACACTACTAAACACATTGAATGTAAGCTTCAGCTTTGTCTGCCATATTCATAACCATTGGGCCATAATCCTAACCTCCCATTTTAGAAGGTTTCACTTTTATTTTTTTATTTTTATTTTTTTAACGTTTATTATTATTGAGAGAGAGACAGAGCGTGAGTGGGGGAGGGGGGCAGAGAGAGAGGGAGACACAGAATCTAAAGTGGGCTCCAGGTTCTGAGCTGTCAGCACAGAGCCCAATGCGGTGCTCAAACTCACAAACCGTGAGATCATGATCTGAGCCAAAGTAAGACGCTTAACCAACTGAGCCATCCAGGCGCCCCACAAAAAGTTTCACTTTTAAAATTCAATGTCCCACATTCCATGGACGTATATCAAGTTTCAACTTTAGCCAAGTATTTTATCTCACTTTCATCTTTTAATGCTTGATCTGGGTAGATGAGACTCCTTACTCTAACCCAACTTGAAAATACTTTCCTTCACTTCTTGATTTTTGTTTCCAATTTACTACTGCTTATATGATTTCTGAAGCCTTTTGTCCTTTGTCTAACTCTGCATGACAATGTTAGAGTCACTTTTTTGAGTAATGACCAATATTTCTTTTTTTCTTTAAGTTGAAAAATATAAAGGAAAAAAGAAATTAAAAGTGAGGGATGTAACAACCACACTGTGTAGAAAGTGAAGCGATAATTTAGTAATTATGTTATAGAGGAGTAAAAAAGATAGGTGGATGGGAAAATAAAGTCACATTTAAACATTAGAAGGAAATGTCTTGAATAAATAAATAACTTCCCTGTGTCAGACCTCTGGTCTTTAACCCTTGTCTTGCTTCAAAGTCAGTTGGCAATACTCTTCTTGCTACCAATGATGCTGACTCTTCTCCAGTCCTCTCTGAGCAAAGCAAAGAACTCTCTTCTTCCATATATTTCTTTCTAACCTTTAGTTTGGCATAAACTTGCTTTTTTTGTCTTTTGTGGGGACTCTTTTGGCTGACAGAATCTCAGTGTCATGACCCAGTATGTAAGTGTGTGTGTTTAATACATATATGAATGTCTACTTTGTTTTTGCAGCCCTGATAGAGTAGATGCATAATTCTAGAACAATATAGATGCCTAAAGAAAAGACTTATGATTTATAAATTTCTGGACAAAACCAAACATAATATTAGTATTTCAAGTTATAACCTCAGTACTTTGACAATGGTGGGAAGTAGAGACTAGGAAATAGAATTGTTCAGTTATGCTAAATTCTTTTTGGGAAAAAGCAAACAAATGTATTTTTGTTCTTTGACAATTGTAGAAACATTTTCATTTGTATTTTTTACTTTAAGATAACTATTAGTGAAATGAAAATGCATAACAATAGTAAAAAAAAAGGAAAACATAGCAAATAAACCAATATATTAACAAATGTGCATTAAATGGTTAAAACCAAGGCTGTATGAATGAGTTTAAAAATCAAAGTACAACAATATATTTTTTTTTAGAAAACATGCAAAAATTGAGAAAAAGTTAACAATGAAAGCATGGACTAAGATAAATTATAATAAAGATGGTGTTAGGATAAAAACAAAGATGGCAATTTATCTCTAAAATTAAATTTTGGGACAGTAATTTCTTGGATGAAAAGAATAATCTGTGGAACATTTATAGTCACGATTTTTCACGTCTTTTGTTAAACCACCAAATATACAAAATAAAATCTGTTCAAAGGTAGAGGGAATATGTCAGGGGTAGAGTTTTTAATTTTTTCAATAATTTTTTTAATATTTATTAATTTTTGAGAGAGACAGAGACAGAGTATGAGCTGGGGAGGGGCAGAGAGAGAGAGAGAGAGAGAGAGAGAGAATCTGAAGCAGGCTTTAGGTTCCGACCTGTCAGCACAGGGCCCTCTGAGGGACTCAAACTCATGAGCCTTGAGAGCATGACCTGAGCCAAATTTGGCCACTTAACCGACTAAGCCACCCAGGTGCTCCCCAGGGGTAGTCTTTAAATGTTTTAACATTCCTAACTAATTGGACAAAATTGTTTAAAATATGAATAATGAGGCTGATGTAAAAATATGTATTTTAAAAATTTGTTTATTATGTATTAGACACTCTTTTTTCTGTGTTTCAATTTTGTATTTAAATTCTAGTGAGGTAATATAGTGTGATATTACTTTCAGGAGTAAAATTTAGTGATTCATCACTTACATATAGCACCCCATGCTCATTATAATAGATGCCCTTCTTGATACCCATCACCCAGTCAACCTTTCCCCTCACTCACCTCCCCCCAGCAACCCTCAGTTTGTTCTCTGTAATTTAGAGTCTGTTTTATGGTTTGTCTCTCTCTTTTCCCTTCCTGTGTACATCTGTTTCATTTCTTAAATTCCAAATAAGTGAAATCCTATTGTATTTTTCTCTGACTGACTTATTTTGCTTAGCATGATATACTCTAGTTCCATCCAAGTCCTTGCAAATGGCAAGATGTCATTCTTTTTTATGGCTAATATTCCATTTATCTATCTATCTATCTATCTATCTATCTATATCTATATCTATATCTATATTTGAATATTTATATATATAATGGAACACACACACACACGTACCACATCTTTATCCATTCATCAGGTGATGGACATTTGGGCTTTTTCCACAATTAGGCTACTGTTGGTAATGCTGCTATAAACATTGGAGTGCATGTGCCCCTTTGAATCAGTATTTTTGTATCCTTTGGGTAAATATCTAATAGTGCAGTTGCTGGGTCATCAGGAAGTTCTATTTTTAACTTTTTGAGGAAACTCCATACTGTTTTCCAGAGTGGCTGCACCATTTTGCATCCCCACCCACAGTGTAAGAGGGTCCCCTTTCTCTGCACACTCTACCAACAGTGTCAGACATTCTTCATATTGGGGGGAGAGAACAAAAAAAAATCCATGCCCGGAAATAGCTTCTTGTGGGTATTCTGATCAGGAAGATACATGTTGCTGACAAGAGGCCAGATACAAGCAAACTTTCTCCTCTTATTAGCTGAGTAGACCTTATTCAAGTTTGTTATCTTTTTTATTTAGTTTCCTCATCTGAAATTTAGGTTATTTTGAGGATTATGGTTGTTTTGAAATTAAATATATCAATATGTGTAAAGCACTTAGAACAACATCAGACACATGGTAAGTCTTGCATAAAAGTTGGCCACCATTATTAGCCCTCTTTTCATTCCTCATAATGTTTCCATAAATTGCCCATATATGAGGCCTTAAACTGAACCTGTATGATTCAATAATGTTGAAATGCATAATTCATATCTTTTCCACAATGCAATTACTGGGGATTAATACAAAGCAACTTGAAACAAATCTTTATAATTGCCTACTGATTAGAGATTTTAAGATGCTCTTCTTTAAAATATTTTTATTTATTCCTCAGAGACACCTGAAATGCTGAGCATAGGTCTCCATTCTTTGCCCTCCATAATTATCTTTTAATATTTTCATTATTTGAATATTTTTCTATTTTCCCTGGCTTACATCACTGGTAAGATTTTTGGCAACATCTGTTATATGTTGCTTCCCTCATGCATTTAAAAAAAATTTTTTTTGTTTTAATCTTTATTTATTTTTGAGAGAAAGAGAGAGACAGCATGTGAGCAGGGGAGGAGCAGAGAGAGAGGGAGACACAGAATCTGAAACAGGCTCCAGGCTCTGAGCTGTCAGCACTGAGCCTGATGTGGGGCTCGAACTCACGGACTGTGAGATCATGACCTGAGCCGAAGTCAGATGCTTAACTGACCAAGCCACCCAGGTGCCCCTCACATTTATCTGAGAGTGAATATATAACCACAACAACCCTTGAAGTTGGAGATCAGGGGCAAGGTTTAACTTCCATCAGAATGGCAGCATTCTTGTATGATGGGTTAAGGTTGGAAGCAAAACCCTGCCATAGACAAAATCATCTTTATCTAATGGGCTCTAGCGATAGCAAATGTTTTATTTTCTTCAGACTATTATGGGATTATCTGAATTCAATTATAATTGATACATGTAGAGGACTCTGATAATAAAATAGGCCAAGGGTTTTCCAGGTATTCTAGTATAGCCACAGTGACTTGCAATTTCAGATCTCTAGTAGCTCTAGAAACTGAACTGTTCCATGAATCCCCTGTGACACAGTAAATGATTTCTATGACAGTGCTATCAAAAATCAGTTTCTCTAATTCAGAGGATAAATTGGGGCAAAAATCTAAGGGTTGGGTGGATTTTTTTTCTCTCTTTTTGTGAGAAATAATCCACTTCATTATGTCGGGGATCAAGAGTGGTATTTATCTCAAGTTTAATATTTGAAAATAAAAAATATTCTAATTTGTGACATCTTGGATGATGTTGTACCTAGCTATTGAATGTTGTTTCTACAGTAGGCGCTCTTCTAATTACTAAGTAGTAATATTTATTACCCACAGTTTGCAGGTGGTGAAATTAAGATATACATATGTAAACTATTTGGCCTGAGATACACCAAACAGTAAATGTCAGAGATGGTACCTAAATACATGCCCTCTGGTTCAGGTTGTATGTTCTTAAGTTATTCTAGTAGAAGGCTCCTATGAAGGATGTCAGCCTGATCTGAGGGGAAAATAGCCGAAGTATAATCACCATAATCAGTCAATCAGAACCACAGCTTGAGATCCCCATTTCCCTTCAAGCATATGCTTGTCTGGGGGCAGCTGGGTAGCTCAGCCAGTTGGGCTTCCAGCTTTGGCTCAGGTCATGATCTTGCAGTTAGTGAGTTCGAGTCCCAAGTTGTCGGGCTCTGTGCTGACAGCTTGGAGCCTGGAGCCTGCCTCAGATTCTGTGTCTCCCTCTCTCTCTCTGCCTCTCCCCAACTCGCACTCTGTCTCTCTCTTAAAAATAAACAAAAAATTAAAAAAAATATGTTTGTCTGTTCCTTGAGTCCTATAATTTGTTGTTGGAAGTATTCTCTGGACTCTAGAGCAGTGACATTGTTGACCAAATGATTACTGATGTAACTTACCAAAAACATTTGGTCATTTGTCAATTTTAATATTTTTAGCATATTTGAAATACACACACACAAAACTTACAGTATCTTTAATTGTGGCAACTTTTTAAAGCACTTTCACTTTTGAAAAATAGAGAACCCCTTTTAAAGGTTTCCTTGGTGTATGTCCATTTTATCAGAAAGTATTATAATGATTCTCTAGTGTACGTCGAGGATATATTTTTAGAAAATTTACCACACTGATAAAATCATGTAACAATTCATGCACTTATGGCTTTGAGTTTTTGCAATCTTGCAATTGCTGCCTCATAAAACATACTATGAAAAATATTTTCACATGTGGAACTATTTTGCTAAACTTATCTCAAGTACAAAATAATAAAGCTCAATATACATTTCATCAGGGGTTATACATGCCCATTTTTTACTCTAATATATAGATAGTACATTGAAAATAAACCAAGAATATATTTTATTTAATATACTTTTTTTTTTAAAGGGGCTGGAAGCAGAGGGAGGGAGGCAGAGAATCCTAATCAGGCTCCGTGATCAGTTGGAGTCTGACACAGGGTTCTGTCTCATGATCCTGGGATCATGACCTGAGCTGAAATCCAGAGTTGTTTGTTCAACCAAATGAGTCACCCAGGTGCCCCAATATATCTTTATTTCACTGATTAACAAAGGATTTTCTGAAATATTTCCTAATTGAGGGAGAAGCTAGTAAATATCCTAGACTGGAAATATTAGGAAATCTACACTTTAATCATACTGTATATGTTTTTTTTTTAATCTTTAGCATTTCTTTCTATGTAAATTAAAAAAAATAAAGGTTATTTATTTATTTTGAGAGAGACAGAGGCAGTGTGAGGAGGGGCAAAGAGAGAGGGAGAAAGAAGATTTCAAGCATCTTCTGCGCTGCCAGTGGAGAGCCTGATGTGGGGCTTGAACCCACGAACCCTGAGATCATGACCTGAGCCAAAACCGAGAGTCAGACGCTTAACCCACTGAGCCACTCAGATACACCTCTATGTAACTTTTAATAGTGTTTGCTGACATGGGCGTTCATTTCCATGTGACCAAATTATTATTTATTTATTTATTTATTTATTTATTTATTTATTTTTTCCATGTGACCAAATTATTAACTGTATATTATATCAGCCATTTTTATCAGAAAAGAAGAGTGTTTCCCCAGTTGTATATGTCTTTCTATCTATCTATCACTATTATAGAAAAATATCCACAAAGAGCTTTAAACACACCATTATATTTAGTGACATTTTGCAAATACTGCATTACCATTAGATTTTTAAAAAATGTAATTGTGGTAAAATACATATAATATTACCATCTTAACAATTTTAAATCTACAGTTCAGTGGTATTAGGTATATTAACATTGCTGTGCAACCAATCTCCAGATCTTTTTTTTTCATCTTGCAATACTGAAATTATATACTCAATAGGTTATAATTCTCATTTCTCATCCCCACGCCCCAGCCACTGTCAGCCATCATTCTGTTTTCTGTCTCAATGAATTTGACTGCTCCAACTACCTCATTTGAGTGAATAATACAGTTTTTGCCCTTTTGTGATTGATTGGCTGTTGTAGCATATGTCAGAATTCCCTTCCTTTTTAAAGGTTGAATAATACTCCATTGCATGGATATACCAATTTTATGTATCCATTCAACCATCAATGGACATTTGAGTTACTTCCACTTTTTGGCTATTGTGAATAATGCTGCTATAAACATGGGTTTAAAAATATTTCTTTGACATCCTGCTTTCAATTATTTTGGGTATATATGTAGGACTGGACTATAATAATTATATTTTTAAAATAATTTGAAGAACCACCATACTGTTTTCCATAGTGACTGCAACATTTTGCATTTCTACCAATAGTGCACAAGAATTTCATATTTCCGTGTCTTTGCCAAAACTTGTTGGTTTCTGTTTGTTTGCCCGTTTTTTTTTTTTTATTAATGGCTATCTTAATCTTTGTGAGATAGTATCTAGTATCTCATTATGGTTTTTATCTTCTTGTCCCTAATGATTAAATGTCGATCATCTTTTCATGTGCTCATTGGCTATTTGTTTACCGTGTTTGGAAAAATGTCTATAAGAGTTCTTTGCCCAGAATTTTTAGCCAAGTTTTGTTTGTTGATTTGTTTTTGTTTTGTTTTTGACCATTGGATTTTAAATATCAGTTTTAAAAAGTTGTAGAGATATTTTTTCCCTAAGGCTTAATTTAAAAATATTCATATATAAGTGACAAATCACTAAATTCTACTCCTGAAGCCAATATTAGACTATATGTTAACCAACTAGAATTTAAATAAAAACTTGAAACTGAAGTAAAATAAAATAAATTACAATAAAATAAAATGAAACATTCTGCTAATTTTGATAGTTCACATATCTCAAAGAACAAACTAGCTATAGGGCAATGCTTTTTGTTAGTATTGGATTTATGGCCATATTATCAAATGATTTTGTTGGTAGTTTTTAAATTTGGCTTTCATATGTAGATAGAATCTTATTACAAAATCATTCATTTTTACCTAATTATATAGGTGACAATGAATCACACCACAAGTAGAGGTGGTGTATGTGCTGTTTTCTTAACTGTTAGAATTCCAGTATTGACATTATCTTCACTTGTGGCTTCCTGTAGGAACATTTTAAAATTACTTATTAATTTTTCCAAACTAAACTCAGATATTAAAATTAATAAATCTACTTAAGTATATACTTTCTTGTTTACTTGATTTTGAGAATCGCTCCGTGGACCCCAACCCCTCAAAGTTGAGGATGTTTTTTTTTAAGTCCATGGTGTTAGAATATTTAGGAGTAGAAATACCAATGTGTTCAAGATGGAATTAAACCTCTTGAGTCCATGGGACATACTAATTTTCTTTTGTCTTCAGCTTTGAATTCCCACTATTTAGCTACCTGGTAAATGTCATTTCTTTTTCCTTTTTGGAATGTTTCTTAGCATCACCATGAATCTGGTATAGCAAAAGTGACACAAATACTGTGTATTGGGGCAACCTAGGAACGGTTGAGTCTGCTCCAAAATTTAGATAAAATTGTTCTTTCTCTGGCAGAGCTTTCCTTTATTTTATTTAATGTTCTTATATTTGAAATGATAGCAACACAACCCCAAAAGAGCAGTGAAGCTAGGGGGAAGGGGCCAAAGAGGCCCATGCAGTGTCTCTTTTCACCTTCAGTCCTGTAGATTTAATCAAGTTAGAAAAAGGTTTCCTAATTTATACTTAATCTAGTTCATCAGTTCTGTGGTTGTAGAATATCACTGTAACTGGCAACTGCAAATTCTCAGGTGCCACTTCAACTTAGAAGTGGAGTGCCATTATCTGAATCCTGTAAGATCTCTGGGCAAATCTGGTGCACGCGAATGATTGAGAACTACTGGAAAGTCTAAGTCACCAGGACTAAGCATAATATAGGGGTTTTATGTTATACAATTAGAGAATAAATAGAGTGATTTATTTTACTGGATTGTTGCTGAATAAATACTTTACATGCCAATTTTTGGCAGTAGTTATTAGCTTGAAATCAAGGTTGTTTTTGGAGGTTCAAAATTATGACCATTTTTTGGCCTCCCTTTCAGGTGTAATATAGCCTCATTACCTGTGAATTCCAACTTTGTCAGTTTGCCCACTTGCTAAAATTTCTTTATTTTACTACCCCCAAATCAATTCTGTGAACAATAACAGACATATACAGAATGATAAAGGTTTGAGTGGTCCAACATACTCATTCCCAGCTGAGGTCAGACATGGTGATGCTCTGCCTTCTTGTCAGCTCTCATACTGTAAACAAGAGGACTTTCAGTCTCTGAGTGATGTATTTTTTTTTGCATTTTTGTACTTTTTGTTGGTGATGTCACTGCTCAAATGCCCCCAAGCCTAGTGCTAAAGAGGTATTTTGTTCCTAAGCACGAAAAGGGAAGAAAAAAAAATGTGACTTATGGAGAAAAAGCTCTTTTCAGGTATACATTTTAGTATTGTCGACTGTGAGACCAATGTTAATGAATCAACAATGAGTAATAACTAAGGTGTCTTTAAACAGAAACACTCAACACGAGATTGTATATTGATCGGCTAATGAAAATCTTATGACCAGAGGTGCATAGAAACCTAACCCTATGTTTTCACCTGAGTAGTGTTTCAGCCTTCACCAATTTATTGTTCACATCTTTATAGAACATAAATGCTATGAATAGTAAAAATCAATGGTGTATGATTTCACTTTTTCAGGTCTCTACCACTTTGCAAAAATAACAACTCCACCTAACGCTGTTTGGAGAGTGTTTTGTTTTCGGCCGACCTAATCTTGTATGTCCTAACTCATTTTAAGATTGATTTAACATCTGACTTTCAAATATTTCCAGGGAAATCTTAAATAGCTTGTTCAAATCTTGTTTTATTTTCCTTTAGTGATTGTATACTTCAGGACAAATTTCATGTTCAGGAAATATTTACTCCAAAAGATTACAAACATATTTCTGTTATTTGATAAAAATGAACATATTCTAATTCCGATTTTTGAGGTACATGGAACAGGTGTAATCTACTCTTAAAATATGGTTTAGCTACACTAGATGTTTTAAAGCCAAAGTTATTAAGAATATAGATTGATGGAAGGATAGGTTTTGTGAAAGTATCTAAGCAAAATATAAATTTTCACCTTCCTGGCTTTCAAATGAAGACCTCTGACCATTTTCTGCCTATTTTTATACATATGGACCTATACTGTTTATTTCCATTAGGTAATATAAAGTAGTATAAAGCAGAGTTTATTACAAGGCTCTATCCAAGCCACATGCTTTTGACATGTTTTTCCTTATTTTTTTTATTTTTGTTTATACAACCTGAGTTTATTGAAACTGTGAACAAGGAAAACCATGACCTTGACAGAGTCTACGTAGGGTCTCTAAAGAGGGAAGTTAGGGAAGGACTCTTATAGAGTTTGTAGGACTGGACTTAGGTCAGGATGGACAGAATTTGTAAATCTGGCAGGTTGCTAGAACTGTCCGTGGTTTTTGGAACACATAAATCCATGTGAAGTTACTGTTTCTATGGTCTTATCTTGGAATATAAGAGTCTGAATGAATTAGCATTAATAATTTAAGTTTAGATAGTTTATATTGCATATTATGATTTGGTGCACTTAATCTATTTTGAAAATCAAAATACAGGTGTTTTTGTTTTTTGTTTGTTTTTACAAATTGTGGTTTCCATTTCTTTTCTCACTGTAGTATCTAGCATAGTGCTTGGATGGGCACTCAATGAATGGTTGAATGAATCAGTAAATTATTTTTTAAAATTTAAATCCAAGTTAGTTAACATATAGTATAATAATAATTTCAGGAATAGAATTTAGTGATTCATCACTTACATATAACATCCAGTGCTCATCCTAGAAAGTGTCCTCCTTAATGCCACTCACCCTTTTAGCTCTTCCCCCCACCCAACACCCCACCAACAACCCTCAGTTTGTTCTCTGTATTTAAGTCTCTTATGGTTTGTCTCCCTCTCTGTTTTAAAGTTGGAAGCATCACAATTCCAGACCTCAAGTTTTATTACAAAGCTATAATTACCAAGACAGTATGGTAATGGCACAAAAACAGTCACATAGATCAATGGAATAGAATAGAAAACCCAGAAATGAACCCAGAAACATATGGCCAACTAATCTTTGACAGAGCAAGAAAGAATAGCTAACTAACATTTAGCAAATTCCCAAACCATTTAGCAAATGGTGTTGGGAAAACTAGACTGCGACATACAGAAGAATGAACAGGAAGCCATCAAAATCCTAGAGGAAAAAACAGGCAGTAACCTCTTTGACCTCATCTGCAACAACTTCTTACTTGACAAGACTCCAGAGGCAAGGGAATCAAAAGAAAAAATGAACTGTTGGGACCCCATCAAGATAAAACCTACTGCCCAGCAAAGGAAGCAATCAGCAAAGCTAAACAGCAACCAAGAGAATGGGAGAAGATATTTGCAAATGACATATTAGAGAAAGGGTTGGTATCCAAAATCTATAAGGAACTTATCAAACTCAACACCCAAAAACAAATAATCCAGTGAAGAAATGGGAAAAAGACATGAATAGACACTTTTCCAAAGAAGATGTCTAGATGGCCAAACGACACATGACAAAATGTTCAACATCACTCATCATCAGCGAAATACAAATCAAGACCACAATGAGATATCACCTCACACCTGTCAGAATGGCAAAAATTAACAACTCAGGCATCAACAGATGTTGGTGAGGATGCGGAGGAAGAGGATCCGTTTTGAACTACTGGGTGGAATGCAAACTGGTGCAGTCACTCTGGAAAACCATATGGAGTTTCCTCAAAAAAATTAAAAATAGAACTACCCTACAACACAGCAATTGCACTACTAGGTATTTATCTAAAATATACAGGAAGCCTGATCCTACGGGGCACATGCACCACAATGTGTATAGCAGCACTATTGCCAATACCCAATTATGGAAAGAGCCCAAATGTCCATCGATTAATGAATGGATAAAGAAGGTATCAATATACATAGAATGTAGTATTATTCGGCAATCAAAAGAATGAAATCTTGCCATTTGCCACAATGTGGATGGAACTAGATTTTATTATGCTAAGTGAAATAAATAAATCAGTCAGAGAAGACAAATATGTGATTTCACTCATATGTAGAATTTAAGATACAAAACTATTGATCATAAGGGAAGGGAAGGAAAGATGACATGTTTTTCCTTATTAACTATTAATATCTAAGTGTATTTCTCACTTTAATTCTTGGGGAGTGTTTTGAGTTTAAGTTTTATTTGAATTTATCTTTTATCAACTAGAGATTGATGTAGGGCAGCAGACCTAAAATAACTAAAATGTTTATTCAGTTGAAATTGTGGCTTGTGAATTAACAGAAGCAAATTGCCAAAATAATAGTCACTGTTTCCACCATTTCTTTATATAGCTCTAATATAGGAAAAACTCTTGTTTGTTAATCATTTAGCTTTATGATGGTTATCAGGGTTTCTTTTAAGATGCTCAAGGGAGAATCTGCTATTACCAACTTCTTTCCTTCTCACAGATGTCCTAAGGGCAGGTAAACAAATTAGATGGCCTATCTATGAGATTTGTGGTATTTTTAATTCAGTTTATTTAGGTATACATTTCCTTATTTTTAGTGGTGAAAGGAAAACATCTTATGATTCAGTTATTTGTAAATGCTTCATAGATTAAGTATTCTATAACAATTTTGGATGATTTACATTTTAATTTCAGAATATCCTTTGGCGTCTCATAATTTTATACGTAAAAGTATATATGCCTTATTTGTGATAGTTTTATTAGAATATTTACTGTAACTGTAACAAGAAAGATCATAAAGGGTGGCTAAATGCCACAATGTTTAAATTGTAAAACTTGGGGATATGGCAAGTTATTGTTATATCAGCTCTAATGGCAACTCTCTTATTTCTTGATTCAAAACAGAAGTAAAATCCCATAATGAAGTCAATAAGAATATTGTTGATAAGGGCATTTAAATTTTTTGTATTGTAGTATGTTTTTAATCAATTAATTATTTTTTTTTCTCTTTCAAAGAACAATTCAAACAATAAGGTTCATGGTCTCAAGTCCAAAGATCTTATTTTAATATTATATATTGAATTTGATTTATCAGGATCCTTTAACTTCAGATGATAAGTGTTTGAACCACATGGTAATAGTATTCCCTTTGTTACTGCATTATCAGAAATAAGCATATAGACAAATTCTGGCCAAAGACATGCTAGAGAAAGGAAGTTTTATTGAAAATTACTTCTCATATCTACATGAGAACCATAATAAAACATAACTCATTAGCTTCCTCTGGATCATTGGTGCATTTATGGAGTAGCTTGAATGTCAGTATCTGAACTGCCACCATCTTGATACAAAGTCAATGTCAAGCTTGGAGCAGGGAGAGGGGAAAACACACTTTTAATGAAATATTGAGACACTAAGTCTACTAATGCTGGACACTGCCCAAACTCTAAACAATGTAAGTACAAGTCTTATTATTCAGAAATTAATGTAGGGGATTCTAAACATTTCCATCAAACTCATCTCAGTACATTTTAACATCAAAATATTGGTTTCCAAGGACTAAGATCTGTTACTTATTTCAATATAACCATGCTTTATAAAGATTTGGTCCTCTAAAAGCAATTGTATAGTCTCTATTTTTTTCCATAAGTTTCATCTAAAGTAATGAACAAACTTCCCACCCAAAAATGTAGTGTTTTCCAAGAGACATCTTTTTCTTTTTCCTTCCACCACCATTTAGTGATTAGATATCAACTTGTCTGTTTAAAACCCCTAACACACTCATCCAATTCTCTTGTGCAGTAACACTTTTCTATAAATATGTGGTTCAAATAGAAACTATGTTTTTAAAATATATTTCCCTCTTCACAGCTTATTGCTCTTGGGATTTATACCCAGTGCAATAAATATGCGGCTAGACTATGAATTTTGGACTTGAGACCAAGTAGAGCATGTCTGAGCCTATCTTTGATGGTAAATATTTTTGTTGTGAGATATGGGAACTGCTGAGTGGAACACTTTTTCCAATAATGAAGCCAGTAGTCAGAGAGAAGCAGAGACAAGAGAAGGAGAGAGGTTGTAGTGATTTTTAAGGAAAACCCTTTACTGCTAAAACTAGGCAAAAAGTATGAGGGGTAGAAATACAATTTTCCACAAGAAAATCCTTTTCCCATATCCCTACACCTTTCTTACTCTCTACACCACCACATTTCCTAGTAGACATATAGCTTCAATGTTCTTGATGTTCAAAGTATATTTAATATATCTCTGGTTTATCTTCTGTCTTTTCCCTTGTTCTGTGTCTCGACTCTCATGGAACTCAGAACAACCTTGTGGGGTGGGCGTCAGGACTGAGGAGGAGGGAATACAGAAGCAGCAGTGACAATATTAGCACAAGATTAGGGGAAGGGGAGGAAACTGAGAGTATCCTTTATTCACACTGAGTTTCTAACTTGAAGGAGGTCCACGCTGGGGGAAGGAAGAAAGAAAGTTCAGCTGCAAAAGGAAATTTCATTACTAAAATGTGAATTTCCCTGGAAAGAAAGTGCCTATGACTTATCATTCCAGAGTAAGCAGAAAATGTTAGAAGACTGTATAAGGTTTCTCCCAGAGAATAGAGAAAAGAAGTGACATAGTGAATTTCCAGGCTGTAATGGGGAAAAAAAAAGTTGTTTCTCTTTTTGCTTGTATTCTAATGAGTTATGCTTGTTCAATATAACAGTTATGGTTGTATAATGGGAACACTGGCATGCTACAATTGTTGGCCCAGAAATTGAGAGCAACAGACATATAGCATGGTCTAAGATACATAGATAGTTAGATATACTGGTCAAATTTATGGTAACTGTAGAACTACTGTAAAAATCTGATACAGAGTAAGTTGCAAATAAGTATACTTATAGGTTTCTATTAAAAAACAGAATGAAGGGTTTAAATGACATGCCAGAAAAAAATAATTAAAGAATAAATTTTGATAATGATGACAGGGAAATGTCTTTTAAATCATTTTATGTGAGCAGTAATTTTAGCATTAAACATATCACATACACACAGGGACACACACATTCTTTGAACCATAATGAATAATGAACTAATAACACAGTTTCATTCATTTATTCCACACACCCTCAATTCCTCCTATATTTTTGGCCTTGTACTGGGATCTAGGGGCATATACTGAATACATATGCAATGACTTCACCCTCAAGGGGGCTCCTTCTTGGGGAATCATTTAACTAACAAGGTTAATATGATGCAGTTTGGCTGTATTCTCTAAGGGAGGACATTTATAGAAGGGCAAGTGGGCAGAATGGGGGTGAAGGAGGATGAAAGGGGGCTACTAGATCAAAATTATGCCTAGCAAACACTTGGAGGATATTTAGGAGTAAGTACATTAAGAACTGAAGAAAAGAGAAAAGCAGTGAGAGCCACACGTTGAAGGCCTGGAAAGCGGGAACAGAATGAGTAGTAGTGAAGGGGGAGGAGAAAATAATTAGACAAGAGAGATGAGCAGGGTCCAGATCATAGCAGATTTTGCCATGTAAGGAAAGGAATTTGTAATTTCAGAGCAATGTGGTCAACAGAACAGTTTCAATCACGGAAGCAGGACTAATTTTAGTTTGTTTCATTTGTTTGCTTTGTAGAAAGAGCATTGCGACTTTACATCTGTAGATGCAAGAAAGAGATTCCTATGAACTGAAATAACAGAAATGCTGAACATAAAGCACACAAAAGCCAAGCTCTTAATGTATCACAGAAATAATGAGAGAGGAAGAAATCCATAGATATCAAAAATACTTTGAAACTTCTAAAACGGAAATAAGACCTTGTTTTAGCTCTGCTTTTGTGGGAAGATGATCCACATCTTCCTTTTTGAAGACTACGTAGAATAGAGATTATGACCAATTGACAAGAAGGAAAAAAAACAAAAAACAAACAAAAAGCATCTTCAGGGCACCTGCGTGGCTCAGCGGGTTAAGCCTCTGACTCTTAATTTCAGCTCCGGTCATGATCTCACAGTTCACAGAATGGAGCCCTGCATTGGGCTCTGCACTGAGTGTAGAGCCTGCTTAGGATTCCTTCCCCCTCTCTCTCTCTGCCCCTCCACTGCTCTCTCTCTCTCTGTCTCAAAAATATAAATACATTTTTAAAAAGAAGACATCTTCATAAAGATCAGTTCTTAAAGAACAACGGAGAAATAGAAAACACTGCTTTTCAGAAGTGACACAAGAAAATTTGCCTTTCTCATTTTTGGATTTGGGCACAGGGAACAAAATGAAATAATCAAATTCATCAGCTAGTTAGCACAAGAAGTTGCATTATGAACTTGTGGCCATCTTTAGAAAATATAATATGTTATATGTAACAGAATTAACTAGAATACCATCTATGTGTCAAGAAAACAAATTATAGGAGGAGAATTCAAAGTGGCCTTAGGTAGCTAAAAAACTCAACATTTGGGGGTGCCTGGGTGGCTCAGTTGGTTAAGTGTCCAACTTCAGCTCAGGTAATGATCTCACAGTTTGTGGGTTCGAACGTCACATCGGGCTCTGTGCTGACAGCTCAGGGCCTGGAGCCTGCTTCAGATTCTGTATGTCTCTCTCTCTCTGCCCTTCCCTCATTCATGCTCTGTCTCTCTGTCTCAAAAATAAATAAAACATAAAAAAAATTTTTTTAAAAACCTCAACATTTGGTAGAAACAAATTCAAATTCTCTCCTGAAGAATGTTAAGAAAACTTGGATTATAGGTTAGAAGTAGGTTTTATTAGGCTTTTTGCTCCCTTAACATTCTCAGGTAGTTCTATATCATGCTTTTTATTTTGCATTTTAATGGCTCTTGTGTTTTATACTTGTGTCTGATGGTTCAGTGTGATGATCTGTGAAGATGAGATATGAAATAAAGAGGATTCAAGGCTGGACCCATGGACACTGCTGATAAGGTTGGCCATGAAGAATGGCAAACTTCTAAATCATGCACCAGTGTGGAAAAAGAATCACAAAATGTCCTTATAATGAAAGCTTTATATCAGTGGGTTACATGGACTGATATCCAAACTGGCATGTTTCTTTGTGAAATCTGTGGCAATTCAAAAGGCAACAATATTTCCAGGAAAAAATTAAAGACACTCATTTATAAATCACAGTCATTTGACAAATGCTGGAACTGATTATTTTATATGGGTTTAGAATCTAAAAATAAAGTTTTTCATAAAAAGTATATCCTGTAAAAATGAACCAAGTTATGTAATACCAGAGAATATTGCCCAGAAAAGGATAAGTCACACAGTTGGAAAAACCTAATAATAATGCCAGCTTGTAAAATTGTAGTGAGGAAATTGCTAAGACAAGATGCTGAATGAAAATTTGAAAAGGTGTCACTCTCAGGGAGTATGATCGTCAGTGTGTTGATCATATGTCCCAGAATACTGGAAAGGTTTTGTCTAATAAGCTGAAAACAAACGCTTCACATTCCAAGTTGGTGTCTAGAGATTTCACCAATAAATGCCATTCTGTGGTATTCGTAACATGTTTAAATGATGATGAAATTCATAGTACCTTTTCCTGTGCAAACAGTGGCCTGACACAAATAAAGGACTACTTTTATTTAAAGTTCCAACTTCATACCTTTAACAGAAATTCTGTCTTGGAGGAATTGCATTGGAACATTCACCAAGGTTCCCCATCAACTATTGGCTGCTTGATTTCACTTCTCTTATAAAACCAGAGTCCCAGCATCATCATAATACAATGCTTTGTTCACAGAAAGTTTCTGTTTAAAAAAAAAAAAAAAACAAAAATGAAAAAAAATACAAAAAACAAAAAAAACAACTCATGGAAAGGAAATGATAAGTTTAGAATGATGCCACATATAATGGTCAATTTTATGAAACCAAGAGACTAACCCAAGAATCTGTTTAAAAAACTGTGTAAAATCCTATAGGCAACAGGCTTAAACACACACTTCTGCTACACAAAGAAATCCAGTGGTATAATGGAGAAAGAGTTCCCAACAGGATGTATGATATGAAAGGGAAATTATAGGACCACTTTCAAGAAAATTGTAGGCCAAACTTGGCTGAGTGCTTTGAAGATGAAAAAAGGCTGCAGAAAACAATCTAATTGGCAGACAGTTTTTCATCATGTGATCCATTTTAAGTCCTGAGTATATATTTTTTACTTCAGATGACAAGTTTTTTTTTCTTTTTGTATTTGAAATTAGAGAAATTATTTTTATTTAAAAATCATTTTACCAAAGGAAATCTTGAAATATTTCCGCTGCTGCTTGGGTTTGGAGTGAGGAATTATATGAGCAAGGCCCAAAGCTTATTGAAAAACATCTGGAGAACTTCAGAACATTGAACAGTGTTTTTCTTCCCTCTCAACTCAAATATATAACATAATGATAGACCTTTTCCCTGTCACTTCTGTACAGCCTGAGAACTCGACTTTAAAAGAACAAGACATATTTTGTGAACTGCAGTCTGATCATATTTTCAAAATTTGAGTTATTAATCTGCCTCTGGGCATGTTATGTATTTCTGTAAAAGAATACCCTCCAACCAGAAGAAAGCACTGATCATTTTGATGCAGTTTTTAACTTCTTATTTCTATATGCAGAATTCTGCTTGTTTAACAGTCCTTCAGATTAAGAACAGAATTTGTTCCACTTCAATTAAAAATGAAAATCATGTGAAGGGGGCCTGGATATACTTTTTTACAGGGTATACTTTTTATTTAAGTGTCTGGCTCTTGGTTTCGGCTCAGGTCATGATTTCATTGTTTGTGGGTTTGAGCCTCACACCAGGCTCTGTGCTGGTGGGCCCAGAGATTGTTTGGGATTCTCTCTTTCCCCCCTCTCTGACCCTCCTGTGTTCTCTTTCTCTCTCTTAAAATAAACTTAAAAAAATGAAAATCATGTGTGTTTATTGTAAGTTTGACCCGGCATTGAGTAAATGTGCAGCAAAAAAAAGGCTCACATTTCATACTTCATAAATTTTATTCTTTATATCTGATTTCAAAATAACTTTTATGTGTATGTTATAATTACGTGAAAAATCATGGAACATATGTGCATAATAGTTTTATAACTCATACATTGAGTCTGATCATGTCACTTAGAATATTGCTTTTCAAACTCTTGTATTATATCTTAGGTTATAATTTTAATCAACTGGCTTTGATTTATGGTTTCAGTAGTTTTATCATTCAACCATTTCAACTCGTTTCATGTTGTAATTCTATCAAATAATATCAAATTAGAATGATTATTTAAATATTTGTTTTATGCAAACCATAAGAGACTCTTAATGACAGAGAACAAACTGAGGGTTGATGGAGGGGAGGTGGATGGGGGGAATGGGCTAAATGGGTGATGGGTATTGAAGAAGGCACTTGGTGTGATGAGAAGTAGGTGTTATATGTAAGTGATGAGTCACTAAATTCTACTCCTGAAACATATATTGCACTGTTAACTAGCTAAAATTTAAATAAAAATTTGGGAAAAAAGGAAATAGATAAGTATTTGCTTTATGAGTTATACAATATTTAAAAAGGAAAAAGAGATATTAATGTCAAGAAAGATACACTAAGCTCAATATTTGCTATTTATTTTGAGTATTAAGAAGGGAAAGTTAAAAAGGAAAACTGTTTTGTATATATTACAGTGCATAACCTTAATAGATTTCTAAATAGTAGAAATTTATGACAAATCTCTTAGGTCAGCCTGGATTGGGCTAAAAAAATAAATAGGGAGTTAATTTTTTTTTTTTAAAGGAAGAAAAACTGTAGTGTCAGGTGTCTATATTATTAACTTACTTGAGTAGTAGGGTGGAAAACCTATACAAGAGAAGTATGAATATAAAAGCAAATCCACAGGAAATATCACTCTATTAAAAAAGAATTGATAACTATTATTGGATTATTATACCCATAATTTATTAATCATGTTTAATATACTATACAGTGTAGGTATAATAATTTTTAAGTAGGAGTTCCCTGAGATTTGGAAACTTTTTCAAAGTTTTCTCCAAGGTAAAAAAAGACTGGGAATGGCTGCTAAAATATAGATATACATGAGATATATCAGTAATCAGAGTATATTAAAATGAAATAAACTCTTTTAAAAATCATGACATTCAAATTGATATAAATATTAACCTATGGATATACTATTTTCAAGAGACAAACCTAGCAAGTTAAGGTGTGGAAATTTAATTTCAAAGATTAGAAAGATATATATCAAGCAAACCCTAAGTAAAAGATACTGTTGTAGTCAGTATCAGAGTATAAACCACAAAATAAAACTATGATGACTAAAGATATAAAGTATCACTATATAATGATTAAAGTTTTAATTCACAAGTGAGTATAACAGTCTGAAAGTTGAATGTAGCTAGTGGTATAACTTTACAATACTAAAGGCAAAAATTTGCCAGAAATCAAGGAAATGTGGCCAAATATAACAATTTAGTGACTGCTTTTAGATAATATATATTTAAATTCATAAATAGATGAAATTCATGAAAATAATCATAAATAATAAATTTTAACAGCAAAACTAACAATACTAAACTAATGACATTCACCAATTAGAGAATATACAAAATCAAAGAGCACCCAGAGAACCTTTATGAAAACTGGTAATATAATAATCCATAAAACTATCATCAACAGTGTCAAGTAATTTTGCAATATATAGAATATATTATTTGAGCCTATATATTTGAGCCTCAAATATATTATTTGAGCCTATTGTGTATATATATATATATATATATATATATATATATATATATAATTTCCCTATATATATGTATATATATGTATATGTGTATATATATGTATATATATATGTGTATATATATATATTCGCTAAAATTAAGAAAATCTCAGAATTACTGAGTTAAGCAACAACATTAAGAATTTAGAATAATTCAAATTAGGGCATTAAAGGTAAGGGGAATAATAACATAACAAAGTGAAAAGCATATAATAGTAATGATTAACAAAGGCAAAAATTATTCTTTAGTAAAAACCAATATAGTCAAAACTCTGTGTACCCCTATATTTATTGCAGCATGATTTACAGTAGTCAAGATATGGAAGCAACCTAAATGTCCATCAATAGATGAATAAAGAAGATGTGGTACACACTCACACACACACACACACACACACACACACACACACACACACACACAGAGGAATATGATGCAACCATAAAAAAGGATGAGATTGTGCCATTTGCAACAACATGGACAAACCTAAAGGATGTTATGCTAAGTGTAATATGTAAGACTGAGAAAGACCAATACTGTATAATTCACTCATAAGTGGAATCTAAAAAAGATGAATAAACAAACAAAATACAGAGAACAGCAAATGGTTGCCAGAGGTGAGATGGTGGGAAGTTTGGCAAAATGGGTGAAGTAGAGAGGAAAATAAAGGCTTTCAGTTATGAAATGAATAAGTCACAAAATAAAACGTACAACATAAAGAAAAAAATTATCAAAGATCCCAAAAAGCTTTTTGTTCATATGAGTGATATTTTTTAATATTTACCATATTTGAAATTTAAACAGAAATTTGAAAAAAACATTTTATAATCATAACAAGAAGTAATAAGATTTTTAAGACATTTTAAAATTTTGGATAGTGAAATTATAATCATACACAGCAATAAAAATGAATGTCAATAATATAATAAAATGCACAAGTAAATTCATACCTTGTCATTATCCTGCTAATTTAACTAAATACAAATAGAATGAATATAGGTGGTCTAAATGATCTAATATGGCTGACTAAATTTTCCCTTCCTAGTTTTTCTCTTCACTTTGTATCTGATAAACTTAGTTACAAAGTTACTTGTTTATAATTTGAAGTGAGATATTTTTCATGATTCTCCAGAAATACTAATTCCTAGGGAATAAATATCTTTTAAAAATATTATTCAAATATGTTCTCAAAATTTTGTGATCTACCGACAGAATATTTTTATTCACTGAATAAAAATGTTCTTGTTTTAGAAAACTCTAGAGCAATTAATAAAAGAACAAAGACAGAAGTATTACTAGGAGTAGAAAAAGATGTATAAATTTAAAAAGCTACAGAGAATAAATATAATAGAATGTTGAAATACAATGTAGTAATTAATTTTTTAGGAAGAAATGGTTTTATACATGGGAAAAACAATATAATTTCAAATTTTACAGATAAGGGTTAGCTCTATCACTCCTCTCTTTTTGTTATTTATTTATTTATTTTTTTAATATGAAATTTATTGTCAAATTGGTTTCCATACAGCACCCAGTGCTCATCCCAACAGGTGTCCTCCTCAATACCCATCACCCAACCTCTCCTCCCTCCCACCCCGATCAACCCTCAGTTTGTTCTCAGTTTTTAAGAGTCTCTTCTGTTTTGGCTCCCTCCCTCTCTAACCATTTTTTTTTCCTTCCCCTCCCCCATAGTCTTCTGTTAAGTTTCTCAGGATCCACATAAGAGTGAAAACATATGATATCTGTCTTTCTCTGTATGACTTATTTTACTTAGCATAACACTCTCCAGTTCCATCCATGTTGCTACAAAGGGCCATATTTCATTCTTTCTCATTGTCACGTAGTACTCCATTGTGTATATAAACCACAATTTCTTTATCCATTCATCAGTTGATGGACATTTGGTTTCTTTTCATAATTTGGCTGTTGTTGAAAGTGCTGCTATAAACATTGGGGTACAAGTGCCCCTATGCATCAGCACTTCTGTCTCCCTTGGGTAAGTTCTTAGCAGTGCTACTGCTGGGTCATAGGGTAGGTCTATTTTTAATTTTTTGTGGAACCTCCACACTATTTTCCAGAGCAGCTGCACCAGTTTGCATTCCCACCAACAGTGCAAGAGGGTTCCGTTTCTCCACATCCTCGCCAGCATCTATAGTCTCCTGATTTTTTCATTTTGGCCACTCTGACTGGCATGAGGTGGTATCTCAGTGTGGTTTTGATTTGTATTTCCCTGATGAGGAGTGACATTGAGCATCTTTTCATGTGCCTGTTGGCCATCTGGATGTCTTCTTTAGAGAAATGTCTATTCATGTTTTCTGCCCATTTCTTCACTGGATTATTTGTTTTTTGGGTGTGGAGTTTGGTGAATTCTTTATAGATTTTGGATAGTAGCCCCTTGTCCAATATGTCATTTGTAAATATCTTTTCCCATTACGTTGGTTGCCTTTTAGTTTTGTTGATTGTTTCCTTTGCAGTGCAGAAGCTTATTATCTTCATGAGGTCCCAATAGTTCATTTTTGCTTTTAATTCCTTTGCCTTTGGGGATATGTCAAGTAAGAAATTCCTGCGGCTGAGGTCAGAGATTTTTTCCTGCTTTCTCCTCTAGGGTTTTGATGGCTTCCTGTCTCACATTCAGGTCCTTTATCCATTTTAAGTTTATTTTTTTTGTGAATGGTGTAAGAAAGTGGTCTAGTTTCAACCTTCTGCATGTTGCTGTCCAGTTCTCCCAGCACAATTTGCTAAAGAGACTGTCTTTTTTCCATTGGATGTTCTTTCCTGCTCTGTCAAAGATTAGATGGCCATACATTTGTGGGTCCAATTCTGGGTTTTCTATTCCATCGGTCTATGTGTCTTTTTTGTGCCAATACTATACTGTCTTGATGATTACATCTTTGTAGTAGAGGCTAAAGTCTGGGATTGTGATGCCTCCCGCTTTGGTTTTCTTCTTCAAAATTACTTTGGCTATTCAAGGTCTTTTGTGGTTCCATACAAATTTTAGGATTGCTTGTTCTAGCTTCGAGAAGAATGCTGGTGCAATTTGGATTGGGATTGCATTGAATGTGTAGATAGCTTTGGGTAGTATTGACATTTTAACAATATTTATTCTTCCAATCCATGAGCACGGAATGTTTTTCCATTTCTTTATATCTTCTTCAATTTCTTTCATAAGCTTTCTATAGTTTTCAGCATACAGACCTTTTACATCTTTGATTAGGTCTATTCCTAGGTATTTTATGATTATTGGTGCAATTGTGAATGGGATCAGTTTCTTTATTTGTCTTTCTGTTGCTTCATTATTAAGTATAAGAATGCAAATGATTTCAATACTTTGATTTTGTATCCTGTGACTTTGCTGAATTCATTTATCAGTTCTAGCAGACTTTTGGTGGAGTCTATCGGGTTTTCCATGTATAATATCATGTCATCTGCAAAAAATGAAAACTTGATTTAATCTTTGCCAATTTGGATGCCTTTGATTTCCTTTTGTTGTTGGATTCCTGATGCTAGAACTTCCAACACTATGTTAAAGAAGAGCAGTGAGAGTGGACATCCCTGTCGTGTTCCTGATCTCAGGGGGAAAGCTCTCATTTTTTTCCCCATTGAGGATGATATTAGCTGTGGGCTTTTCATAAATGGCTTTTATAATGTTTAAGTATGTTCCTTCTCTCCCAACTTTCTTGAGGGTTTTTATTAAGAAAGCATGCTGAATTTTGTCAAATGCTTTTTCTGCATCGATTGACAGGATCATATGGTTCTTATCTTTTCTTTTATTAATATGATGTATCACATTGATTGATTTGCGAATATTGAACCAGCCCTGCAGCCCAGGAATGAATCCCACTTGATCATGGTGAATAATTCTTTTTATAGGCTGTTGAACTCAATTAGCTAGTATCTTATTGAGAATTTTTGCTTCCATATTCGTCATGGATATTGGCCTGTAGTTCTCTTTTTTTTTGCTGGGTCTCTGTCTGGTTTGGGAATCAAAGTAATTTGATTCAAATTAAATTCCCAAATCAAAGTAATTTGGGAATCAAAGTAATAGAATGAGTCTGAAAGTTTTCCTTCCCTTTCAATTTTTTGGAAAAGCTTGAGAAGGATAGGTATTACCTCTGCTTTAAATGTCTGGTAGAATTCCCCAGGGAAGCAATCTGGTCCTGGACTCTTATTTGCTGGGAGATTTTTGATAACTGATTCAATTTTTTCACTGGTTATGGATCTGTTAAAATTTACTATTTCTTCCTGTTTGAGTTTTGGAAGTGTGTGGGTGCTTAAGAATTTGTCCATTTCTTCCAGGTTGTCCAGATTGTTGGACATATAATTTTTCATAGTATTCCCTGATAATTGCTTATATTTCTGAGGGATTGATTGTAATAATTCCATTTTCATTCATGATTTTATCTATTTGGGTCCTCTCCCTTTTCTTTTTAAAAAGCCTACCTAGAGGTTTATCAATTTTGTTTATTAAAAAAAAATAACATCTCTTGGTTTCATTGATCTGCTCTATAGTTTTTTTAGATTCTATATTGTTTATTTCTGCTCTGATCTTTATTATTTCTCTTCTTCTGCTGGATTTAGGCTGCCTTTGCTGCTCTGCTTCTATTTCCTGTAGGTGTGCTGTTAGATTTTGTATTTGGGATTTTTCTTGTTTCTTGAGATAGGCCTGGATTGCAATGTATTTTCTTCTCAGGACTGCCTTCGCTGCATCCCAAAGCGTCTGGATTGTTGTATTTTCATTTTCGTTTGTTTCCATATATTTTTAAATTTCTTCTCTAATTGCCTGGTTGACCCACTCATTCTTTAGTAGGGTGTTCTTTAACCTCCATGCTTTTGGAGGTTTTCCAGACTTTTTCCTGTGGTTGATTTCAAGCTTCATAGCATTGTGGTCTGAAAGTGTGCATGGCATGATCTCAATTCTTGTATACTCATGAAGGGCTGTTTCATGACCCAGTATGTGATCTATCTTGGAGAATATTCCATGTGCACTCAAGAAGAAAGTATATTCTGTTGCTTTGGGATGCAGAGTTCTAAATATATCTGTCAAGTCCATCTGATCCAATGTATCATTCAGGGCCCTTGTTTCTTTATTGATCCTGTGTCTAGATGATCTATCCATTGCTGTGAGTGGAGTGTTAAAGTCCCCTGCAATTACCACATTCTTCTCAATAAGGTTACTTATGTTTGTGAGTAATTATTTTATATATTTGGGGGCTCCCGTATGCGGTGCATCGACATTTATAATTGTTAGCTCTTCCTGATGGATAGACCCTGTGATTATTATATAATGCCCTTCTTCATCTGTTGTTACAAGCTTTAATTTAAAGTCTAGTTTGTGTGATGTAAGTATGGCTACTTCAGCTTTCTTTTGACTTCCAGTAGCATGATAGATAGTTCTCCATCCCCTCACTTTAAATCTGAAGGTGTCCTCAGGTCTAAAATGAGTCTCTTGTAGACAGCAAATAGATGGATCTTGGTTTTTTATCCATTCTGATACCCTGTGTCTTTTGGTTGGAGCATTTAGTCCATTTACATTCAGTGTTATTATTGAAAGATATGGGTTTAGAGTCATTGTGACGTCGGTAGGTTTCATGCTTGTAGTGATGTCTCTGGTACTTTGTGATCCTTGCAACATTTCACTCACAGAATCCCCCTTAGGATCTCTTGTAGGGCTGGTTTATGGGATGAATTCCTTTAGTTTTTGTTTGTTTGGGAAAACCTTTGTCTCTCCTTCTATTCTGAATGACAAACCTGCTGGATAAAGGATTCTCAACTGCATATTTTTTCTGTTCATCACATTGAAGATCTCCTGCCATTTCTTTCTGGCCTACAAAGTTTCAGGAGATAGGTCTGCCACTAGTTGTATGGGTCTCCCTTTATAAGTTAGAGCCTGTTTATCCCTAGCTGCTTTCATAATTTTCTCTTTATCCTTGTATTTTGCCAGTTTCACTATGATATGTCATGCAGAAGATTGATTCAAGGTACATCTGAAGGGAGTTCTCTGTGCCTCTCGGATTTCAATGCCTTTTTCCTTCCCCAGATCAGGGAAGTTCTCAGCTATGATTTGTTCAAGTACACCTTCAGCCCCTTTCTCTTTTCTCTTCCTCTTCTGGAATTCCTATTATATGGATATTGTTCTGTTTCATTACATCACTTAGTTCTCTAATTCTCCCCTCATACTCCTAGATTTTTTTTTATCTCTCTTTTTCTCAGCTTCCTCTTTTCCATAATTTTATCTTCTTTTTTTAAATTTTTTTCAATGTTTACTTATTTTTGAGACACAGAGACAAGCATGAGCATGAGTGGGGAGGGGCAGAGAGAGAGACACAGAATCTGAAGCAGGCTCCGGTCTCTGAGCTGTCAGCACAGAGCCTGATGAGGGGCTTGAACCCCAAACCATGAGATCATGACCTGAGCTGAAGTCGGATTTTCAATCAACTAAGCCACCTAGGTGCCCCTATAATTTTATCTTCTAATTCACCTATTGTCCCCTCTGCCTCTTCAATCTGTGCTATGACTGCCTCCATTTTATTTTGCACCTCATTTATAGCATTGTTTAGCTCTTCATGACTATTTCTTACTCCCTTGATCTCTGTAACAATAGATTCTCTGCTGTCCTGTATACTTTTTTCAAGCTGAGTGATTAATTTTATGACTATTATTCAAAATTCTTGTTCTGTTATAGTGCTTAAATCGTTTTTGATCAGTTTGTTAGCTGTCGCTATTTCCTGGAGTTTCTTTTGAGGAGAGTTCTTCTGTTTCATCATTTTGGGTAGTCCCTGGGGTGGGCCAAACTGCAGGGCACTTCCCCTGTGCTGTCTGGAGTAACTTGTGTTGGTGGGCGTGGCTGCAGTCAGAACTGATGTCTGTCCCCAGCCCACCACTGGGGCCACAGTCAGACTGGTGTGTACCTTATCTTCCCCTCTCTCAGGGGAAGGACTCACTGTGGAGTGGTGTGACCCCTGTCTGGGCTACTTGCACACTGCCAGGCTTGTGGTGCTGCTTTGATGGGATCTGGCATATTAGCCGGGGTGGATCAGCAAGGTGCACAGGGGCGGGAGGGGCAGGCTCAGCTCGCTTTGCGTTTAGTGGTCCCCTGTGGCAGGGGCCCTTTGGCACCGGGAGGGAGGCAGATGCGTTGGAGGGATGGATCCACAGAAGCTCAGCATTGAGTATTTGAGCAGTGCAAGCAAGTTCGGTGATGGGAACTGGTTCCCTTTGGGATTTCCTGGGGGATGGGAGAAGGAAATGGAGCTTGCCTGTGCCTTTGTTCCCCACAGAGCTGAGCTCTGTCTCCCAGGGCTCAACACCTCTTGCTCCAGATGTCCTCTCACCCTCCTGCTCTCTGAGCAGAGCTGTTGACTTATAAAATTCCAGATAATAAGTCCCGCTGGCCGTCAGAACTCACGGAGTCCATCCCCCCCACTTTTGCAAGCCAGACTTTAGGGGCTCTGCCTTGCTGGGTGGGCTGCCCCTCCACCACCCAACTCCCTCCTGCCAGTCCATGTGCGCACCACCTCTCCACCCTTCCTACCCTCTTCCGTGGGCATCTTGTCTATGCTTGGCTCCAGGGAGTCCATTCTGCTAGTCTTCTGGCAGTTTTCTGGGTTATTTAAGCAGATGTGGGTGGAATCTAAGTGATCAGCAGGACGAGGTGAGCCCAGTGTCTCCTACGCCGCCATCTTCCATGTTCCTCTATCACTCCTCTCTTTAAAAAGTTTATATGGATATCCAGTTCAAAACCAATAGGGTATCTCCTTTTAAACACAATTAAAAAAAATTATTTATTTACTTATTTATTGAGAGAGAGAGAGCATAAGCAGGGGAGGGGCAGAGGGTGAAGGAGGGAGAAATTCTCAAGCAGCCTCTGCACTGTCAGCAGACAGCCTGATATGGGACATAACCCTACAAACCATGGGATATGACCTAAGCTAAAATCAAGAGTCCCATACTTAACTGACTGAGCCACACAGTTGCCCCAGAAATTCTTATTGGTAAGAAGAACTAATAATTAAATTACCAGGAAAAATTCAATTGACCAAAATGTATTCAAGAAGAATTCCAAAACCAGATAATTCAATAATCACTTAAAATTTTCAATCAGTTATTAAGCTTTTTAAAGAAATAAATCATTGGTCTCAGAAAAATTTTAGGGGCTATTTTTCAAACACTGAAGAAATCAGTTATAATTTCACCTAAAATCCTCCAGGGAATGGAAGAAAAATAAAACTTTTCAAGTAATCTTATGAGATAAACAGAATATTGATATTAATATTAGATAAAGACAGCAAAGAAAAAATATTGGTTAATTTAATGCAATAGTGTAAATAAATTAACAAAGTAACTCATCAAAGCATTAAAAAATAATACACTATAATAATAATCAAGTTGGATTCACACAAGAAATTCCAGAAAATCCTTTAGGATTTTTATGAGTTGGGATGCAGTTAGGAAATAAAAAGGTATACTAGTAATTGAAGCAGGAAGAATTTAATATAAACATCTGTTAACTCCTAGAAGAGTTAAATAAAAGTATCATGTGGTTTTGAAGTGGCAAAAGCAGAAAGCAGTTATTACCTCTAGAAGAGTGAACAGAAAGGAACTAAGAACTTAAGACAAGGTCCTTGTCAGTGCAGAGATTCAGATATTTTCAGTAAGGGCATGGCTTTCATAAGAACATGCAGATTTCCAGTGGTTAAAAAAAAAAAACTTACTAGATGTCATAAATAATTCCACATGGTAGTGGGAAAACCTTGAATGCTGAGTGATGGAGAACCATCCTAGATTTTGGCCAGCCACAACTTGTCCATGTGAAGAGCTGAAGTGAGTGCTACTAGACTTCCGAAATGCTACGCGTTGGCTGTCCTGTTGAAAACCAACACACCAAATAAGGAAGGGAGCACGTTCTGACTTCTCTGGTTTTAGTGTTTTTCAAGGATCTTGTCTTAAGAGATTTGGCAAAGGAGAAAATCTCTATGAGGTCCAGCTCTAGTACCACAAAGAAAGGAGAAGAATGAATTATGAGGGGCATTTTTGATAATGTGAGTAAACAACTCTTTTGGCTTTCCAAATACACCCTTCATATAATGTGAATTTCCACACAGCAAATAAATAATTTAATGACTCTATCTAATAAAGTAGTATCCTGTAAACAAGTGTGAAGTCTTCTCTCTCTCACCAAAATGAGAATCACAATTCCAATAGGAATCACTGGCTGTATTAATCATTAATCAAATTCAGTCATAGTTGCATTAAATATTTTATTATCTGAAGACTGTTCTAAAATTAACCATCAATATATTGTATATAAAAAAAGAGGAAAAATGAAAGAGAAAATAGAATTAAAATGCACTAATAATTTTACATATATATTTATAAACTATATATATAATATAATATATAAACTATATATATAATAAGCAAAGAGAAACTATAAAGTAACTATAGTCCATATTTCAGTAAATGTTCATAATCATTGTTAATACTTATGACTTCTTTGTTTTACAACCTTTCCATACTCCCTTACTCACAGAAAAAAAAAAAAAAGCCTCAGCTGGTAAAGATTTTAGTAGATGTGTGACCCAGTCATTTTGAAATAAATGAGTCCTCAAGATCCTACCATTTTGCTTATTATATCTTTACTATTAGACATAAAAGTACTAAAAGTTACCCACAGATACTCCCATGGGTCCCATGTATATTTATTTTTGCCCCCATTGTAAAACTGAAAATTGATTTTATAATATAGCCAATGGGCCAAACTCAAAAAATAACACCCTTTTCCCCCAGCTTCATTGAGGAATAATCGTTAAATAAAAATTATACGTATTTCAGTGTGCAACATAATGATTTGATATTCATACACATTGTGAAATAACTAAAATTATCAATTTAAGTAACATATCCATTACCTCACATGGTTAATTCTTTTTTTTTTTTTTTTTTTTTTTTTTGTGGTAAGCATACTATAGGTGTACTCCCAACAAATTTCAAGTATGCGGTACAGTATTATTAACTACAGTTCCCCTGTTTTACATTAGATCCTCAGACTTTATATCTTGTAACTGAAAACTGTACCCTTTGACATGCATTACAGTGTAAAGATCACCCCTGGTAATCCCTTTCTCTATGTGTTGGGCCAGTATCTTAAAGAGTCACAAAATGTGTCACAAAATGGTGCAGTGGAAGTCTCGTCCTCTAATTGAGTGAAACCAGTGTTGTGTAGCTGGGGAGTAACATTCTTCCATTAGGAAAAAAGAATCTACACTAGCAGAGCTTGAGGTTGTTGAGACAAGAAGCAAAAATTCCACAAGTGGATTACTATATACAATACTGAGAAAAGTCCCTCCCACTCCTCGATTCTCAAACCAATGTGTTCTGGCAACAAGGGAGATGGCAACGGTTGGTCATTGTCTTCCAACTGGCCCTGTAACTGAAACTTTAGAAAGCCATTTCATGTTTTAGACAATCATTTCTCATTGATGTGAGATAAGTGGATATTATGAGCATGAGTCAATCGCTTCACTTCTGTTTCCGTGAAATGAATTCCTTAATAGGAACAAATGTTATGTGGCATATAATGATGGTATGAATAAGGTATCTCATGAGTCCACTGACAGTGCTGGCAGAAGCATTATTGGGAGGTAAGGCAAATCTATATCCAAAAGGAGTGCATATCCCAATGAGGAGGCATCCCGGCTCCCTTTTTGACAAAGAAGACCAATTAATAAATCTGCCCCCAAGTGTCTGGTTGGTATGTCTGGGGAATGGTGTCATATCTTGGGCTTGGCATTGGGTTCTCTGTTGGTGTATTAGGCACTCAGCATTGGGACAAGCATAGTCAGTTTTGGTATAGAAAAAGAACTTTTCTTTGAACCTATTCCTGAGCCTATATTCCTGGCACTAAATATTTTGTTACAGCCCCATTGATCAAGTACTATGGAGGCCTGAGAAAGAAGCTGACTAACATCCAAAAGTGTTGTTGTGTCTATTTGATTGTTGAGAACCTTCCCTGCAGTGTATGTCCTTCGGTGGCTATTCATCTGAGACATAAATATCTTCAAATTCTGTGCCAATTCTGAAAGATCTATCCTCATACCTCTCCCCCAGGCTTCCAGTTTTCCAACCTATTCCTTCCAAGGCCCTGTTGTTCAGCCAAACTGTTAGTAACAGCCTGTGAGTCAGAACACATTTGTACTTCTGAACAAAGTAGCCAGTGAAAGTGGAAAACAAGTTGTACTACTCAGAATTTTGCCCATTGGGAAGATTTTCCTTTATCACTTTGCTTCAGAATCACCCCCGAGTAGCATTTATTGTGGCAGCCATTCAATTGTGGATGACACATCTTTTAAACAGGCTCAATTTTTAATTCTTCAGTCAACTAATTGTGAAGACTATGAAGGCATAGATAGTGCTGGAGGGAGAGAAGGCACTGTAGCAGGAATAAGGGACAGGGAAATGCAATTTACTCTCTGAATTTGCTTATACCTTCCAACATGCCTGAGCCTAGTCTCTTGCATATTATTTCCACTTGATAATACCTTCTGTGCATCCCCAACTTTTGGCTTTAAGTCAGATAGCATGCAGTTAATGATGGGTATATCAGGCTGACCGATCACCTGATAGCACCATGGTTATCACTCGGCTTCCTCTGCAATCCAGTAGCAAATATGAAGCTAGCTCTCCATTTCATATCTCTATAATTTTCATTTGATTTTTGTACAAATTACAATTCTTTTCTGAAATTATCCAAATAGTTTCTCTGTAATATAAGGCATTTTAATTATGGTCACTGTAATTTTGTGTCTATTACTCAGCTTTGGACATTTAGAATTTGAAGACCATGAAATATCAAAGTAGAAACCTTCCAAGGCTGTTAGATACATGTCTTTAGTTGTGTAAATAGAAATGAATAGAAGCTATAGATTATCAAGTCATCCAAATGCAGATGGTAATTGAGGCCACTGAAAGGAATAAGATCTGCTAGAAAAAAAAAAGTGTGTGGAATAAGAAGAAAAGAAAACCTGAGAAACAATTTTGAGAAACACCAGCATATAACAACCAGCAAGAAAAAGCTTAAAAGCAATAATCAAAGGGAGAAAAGATCAGGATAGAATACAATTTCATCAAAATTTAGGAAGTAGAATATTTTTTTGTAGGGGGAAATATTCAATCAAAATGTTAGACCTGGAAAGAAGTCACATAGATCTTTTCTACCCTTTGGTGACCGTCACTATACTCTAGTGGTTAAAAGCATGGGCTTTGGAGCCCACTAATTGAATTTAAGTCCTGACTTCCACACTAATTATTATGTGATCTGTTTAAGCTCTATGTGTTTCAGTGTATTCATTCATGAAAGGGAGTTAGTTGTGGTTCTTATCTCAGAGTTACCGTGAGTCTTAGAGTAAAAGATGTGGCTTCAACTACAGGTACTTAAAATAATGCTTGGTACATGAGAAGTGCTCAGTAACATGCTATTTTTATTTTCATTATCTGGATCATTTTTGTAATTATTCATATTATTTTCATCTAGGCAAAAGTGATGCATTATAGTGATATCGGGCAAGTCAGAGGCAGTGGGTTGAAGAATAAGTGAAAGGCTTAGTGGATATGAAATAGTAGCCAATGCTATTATGTGTTTGTCTGTGAATGATGAGAAATGAAGCGATAATGAATGTAAAAGAATGTGTTTCTGTGTGTGTGTGTGTGTGTGTGTCTAAATTTTAGACAAACTTGAGTCTTTTTTTTTGAAGGGAAATATTCAGTGGAGGAAGGGTTGAAAATGGAGAAGGGTAAAATACTCTGTAACAAATAATTTTGTGCAAACATAGGAAGATGGAAAATCCAAATTACAGGGGAAGGGATTTATTTACACCCGTGAAAGGAAGCCTTTTTATTGTGGCTACAGAGGCACATGCCAAAATGATTTGATTGTACACAAATGAATTATTAGTAGCAAATGAACATTACTGAACATTCTTATGTACCAATTATTCTGCAGATCCATATATATTTCATTTAATATTTCCTTTTCATATTTACTCAGTTATAGTTCATCATCAAGTCATTCATTTAGCAAACATTTCCTAAGTACTTACTGTGTTTCCAACATGGTACGAGCAAATGGGAATTCAAAAACCATGGTGGCTCCTGTCTCTGAATTTAGGGAAGGGCCAACCTAGCTGGAGAGAAGTAACAAAGAATAAAATCTGAGATATCGTGAGAGTAATCAGAGAGAGATACACAGTGTTGTGGAAACCTAGGATCAATTGGGTGCATTGGGAGTAGACTGAAAGGCAGGAGGGGACAGCAGTGCTCCTTTTCTCAGTTTATAAACCAAGAAAATCCAATTAAAAAAAAAAGTTTGACAACTGACTCTGATTTTACAAAGATGTTTTGTGTATCCTTGGGTTAGTTTTTGATCTTCACAATCTGCTACAGAGAAAACTAGAAAATTTCATCGTGAAATACAGCCTTCTGATTCATCCAGAGCAACCGTACTTTGATCTTCATAAATGGTGTCCTGTTATGTAATAGGTATTTCTGATATTTAAAGAAAGACATACTTTAACACTTCTGACTGAATGATTTTTTTAAGAAGGAAAATCAGTTCCAGAGGCATTATTTAATACATTCCAGAGATACATCTTAAAAGAGATTAGATGATTATTTTTGGCTTCTTTTTTTTAATTTTTTTAACATTTATTCATCTTTGAAAAATGAAGAGAGACAGAGCATGAATGGAGGAAGGGCAGAGAGAGAGGGAGACACAGAATCTGAAGCAGGATCCAGGCTCTGAGCTGTCAGAACAGAGCCTGACACAGGGCTCGAACCCGTGAACCACAATATCATGACCTGAGGCCGAAGTCTGATGCTTAACCAACTGAGCCACCCAGGCACCCCTATTTCTGGCTTGAAATCATACATATGGTTACTTCATATGGCACAAATAACCAAAGTTCATCTTTCTTTACATACAGTGTACAAATTTTAGGAAAACTGAGACTAAGAATGGGAGATAGATTTTTCAATATGTTGAATTCACTTTGATTATGTTGGCCATTTAAAATAAATTGTAAATGCATATGAATAAAAGTGAAAAATACAATTCTCTAAACACTTCTAAGATACAAAATGTTTGGGAGTTTTAGCATTCTTCATAAAAACATAATTTCTTGAGCAACGAATGTAAAATACAGCTGGAAAGTTATTATCCTGAAATGTTTGAATGTTTTTAAGAGACAAAAATAAAATAAATGTGCTAACTAAGAAATAGTGCTAGCAACATCCCAAGAACAAGGAATGCGATATGCAGAAGAACGTGATAATTAGGAATGTGAGTCATTATAAGGGTAAAATTGAAAATTGAATCATATTAAAGTTATTAAAGTCAAAAGTTATGGTTCCTTAGTACCATTATCCAAGTCATATTACCCATGTGTACTATTTTCTCTTCCTGTTTGGCTTATTTTGCCTCTGGTCTTTAGCCATTAAGGCAATATGAATTAAAATTATATTGTTCTGTTTTTCAAAGATTGCTTTTTTTTGCTTCTTCATTAAAAATGAGATTATAAGATGTTTGTCAGACAATTTATCCTTCAGTTCCTCAAATGCATGTGTTCTGCACATACTGTATGGAAGAACTACATTTGGAAGGCAAGTTTTTTCAGGAGGTACTTTAGATTTTTTACTTATACTTCGAATGAGCAAAATTCCAGGAGTCACAGGCAGGAGGTACAAATTGCTAAATAAGAAGGGCCCGATCACCCTTTCCACATTAGGAAAGACACTGACGTTGCCTCATGTGGACATTTTAACAGACGCAAAAGCAAACAGAAAAAAATACAACCAACTTTCTTTCACTACCCTCCTTAGGCTCCTTTCAATACTTTTTAAGCACTTGGTGGGTTTTCCTCTTTAATGTTTTTTGAGGAAGAGAATAGTTTTAACCTTAATAGTTCAATAAATAGTTGTTTACTTCCTCAGATGCTTGAATCTTATGAGAATAAAAAAGGATTTTTACAATACTTAGTAAATAAAGTAGCCCAGTTTCTACTCACATGTTGCTGAAATGCTTTAAGGACAGGCAAATGGTCACCCGCACACACAGTGACTCCCTTCCTCTGCTACATGCTTATCATGATCCTCCCATGTTGTGTATCTGATGAAGCAACAAGGGTAGGCATTCACAGTAGTGCATCTTAGTTTTCCTGTTTTCTAGGACTATGGTACGGAAGAGGCTTATCTCTCAACTCTTCTGAAGCAACAGCAGAAGGGAATAGAAAGGAGTGAATGGGAATATAGGAAAAAGAAAGAGGAATTAGCAAAGAAAAGGAGAAAAGATCCGGTGGCCATTCCATTAGGACTCTTAGTTCCTCTAATTTGCCTTTCTGTATCTCATTTAGCGGTCTGACATCAGAGACACAGGCTGCGTTTAGTTCAGTCTAAATTTCTCTGATGATGTAATCAGTTCCAGCAAGCGTAGGATTCTATGGGGAAATTTTTTTTTTAAAGAGATTTTGAATTAGATGCTTTCTCAAATTAACCAGTCCATTCATTAAAAATGATTAATTGAATAGTTCAGTGACATGGTAATCACACACCTGGTGGGAAAATTACAGAAAAGGAGAAATTGGTGATTTTATATATATGATGGCAATCATTGAACTTGAAGTTTAATTTGTTACTCCCTTCCCTGCACAATTTGCCAGACCCAGCTTGTTATTCTCCTAACAGGTAGACACGGATAGAGCCTGTCAAATCTACTTCAGATTTAAGTTTCAGAGATTAGTGACTGCAGCAAGACCTAGTTATTGAGCATGTATAGCATACTATTACAAGGAACTCCAGATTTTAGGAAATACAAATATTCAATAAATTAGACATGGGCAGGCTCCTCAGTTTTCCAATGGGTAAAATAAGCAAGTACTTGTAAATAATTACCAACAACACTGAAAGGAAAAACGCATGATTTTAGTTGAAATATTACTGGCGTTGTAGTCAATTTACAGTTAAATTCAGGAATTCCTTGTAAAATAGTCTTGACAGATGATCCTCGAGCATGTGCTTAGATGTTTGTAAACCAACACGATAAGAAAACAAACATAGGTGAAAAAGGAAACATTAGGGGAATAAAATACATCCTACCATTTATAAAATCCTTGACCCTGTGACATGAACAACACCTACAATAAAGACCCACAAGTTTTCTTTCTCCAAATAAAATGACAATTGGATGACCACAAAAGTATACATTGCTATAGAAATATTTTTGTGTGAATTAATGACTGAAAATAAAAGGCCACACTGGGAAAATGCTCTTATAGTATTTCTTGGAAATTTGACCCTCCAATACATTAATGATTGGAAGAATTGCTTTCTGTCAAATTGCTATGAAGTAATTCATTTACTGTGCTTTTTTGCTTACCATGAATACATTACATTCTGCAGTTGTTGAGTCTCAAGCTGAAAACTTACTCTCCATGAGCTCTACTCTAGGTCTAGTTTTTAGTTCTCATAATTATACTATGGCAGTGACTACCTCTGTTTGCTCACTTTTATGTAGTAAGTACTATCTAATCTATAGCATAAAATATGATCAATAGTTTCATGAAGAATGGAAGTACACACCAAGTGGGTATTTTAGAAGCTCATGTGGATAGTTTGTTTGTAAAAATCTTTGAGAGGTTACAACATACATTTTATTAGAGGATTCCTGGTTCCTAGGATATTAGATGCCCAGTAGTAATGTTTAGGACTACTGTAAGAAAAATGAATAAAAAATTCCCAACAGCACAAGACCTTTGGTCTTGCCAGTCATTCATGCAAGATGGGGTGAGGAGATGATTTGTATTATGTGAATCTAGAACAAAAGTATATTTTATATATAGACACATATAGTTTCTAAACTGTGTTAAAATATATAGGATTTTCTAGAGGAAAATAATTATGAGCTAGATTTGGGAAAATTATACTTTGTTATTTGAAATTTTACCAAAAGAAAATCACATCATGGACAGTAATAATTCTATTATGTTTGAGAGAATAGTACCGAACTCTACTAGTCCGTATTTGGACATATTCATTATATGTATGATCTTCTGAGAACTTTATTACACTTCATATATTTTTATGCTTTTTAAAATTTGTAAATGTATCAGGTTTTAAAGACAAAGTTAAAATGGAAATGAAAATCTGAATTCTATTTATTTCTATTCTATTTTGGGATGTTTTCTGAACATAACTACCATGTTTTAAGCATTTATAAAATTAGATAATGATTGCTCTATATATCCCCTTGTGTATACTCACAATGCTTGCAAGACTTTCATTTCAAGCAATGCGAAAAAAAAAGATACAGATGAAGGAAACATCAGCATGCCGTTTCCAATTTTTCTTTAGTGGAACAACATTCATTAAAAATTTAATTTAATTAACTTTAAGAATTTATGAGAATTAGAAACCAGCTATGAAACTTGAATTAGCCGTTGTAGTTTTCAATTTGGAGCTTTACCATCAGCCCATTAGATTCATTGATCCCCTTGGATTCACAAGTAAGAAGAGTTGTACCTGACTTAAATTAGCTTTCTCTTTTCTTTGAAAATAACAAAAACAAGAATGTAATGCTCAAATAAAATTGACCCCATGAAAATCTCATAAGGTTTCTCAGGAAACATTTTTAGCCACTTTCAACAGTATTCAGCTGACCCTCTTACAGGTCCTTTTATATAATAATCAATATACGCATGGAGAATTGATACCAATTCACTTATTTCAAGCCAGCCAGAACAACAGATCAATAAATCATGAACTTTTCTTTGCTTCTTCTCTCAACTTTAACAAAACAATTATTCCAACAACTAAGCCAGTAGCCAATATTGTGATAAAGCTGTTTCAGAGGTCAGAATGTTCTGAGATTGGGACAGACCCCAGAGTTCATTTATTTATTTCCAAGTACTAAGTGAGAAATATATTTAACTGATATTCTTGCACTCTCTTCTAACACTGCATATCTGGAAATGATGCATTTAAAAAAAAACATTATGGTAATTAAGCAGGGGGAAGTAAGGTATTTGCATCACTCTTTTATTTTTTCAGGAGAGTATGATAACAATAGAACTCTTATTAGGCCTATTGTCAATAAATTAGATAAATTAAGATAATTTAATAACCAGCCATGATCAATTTTCATAGCTCATGAATCTGGTATAAGGATATGGGCAATTTCCTCCTAAAACACAGGGTACTACAAATATTATGATATAGCTTGCTATGAGCAAATGCCTAACCATGTTAAGAAAAGCCATTTCATTTCTGAGACTCTTCATGTAAACTTACAAGGTGATGTTTGGTTAAATGCTCTCTAAATTCCTTCTCACTTTAATAAACCAGGTCTCTGTGCAGACTGAAATCTAGGTTATATTATAGTATAATTTGATTGATGCTTGGTCAGTTGATCGAAACTTCTAGATTAACTGAGTTAATGTCCATTCTTCCTTTTGAAGGAAGACATATAAAGAATGATCATCAAATTGGTAAGAGAGACAAAACTTTGACAAATGGTTAGAATAAGACATATTAAAAATGAGACTCTAGGGGCGCCTGGGTGGCTCAGTCAGTTAAGCATCCAACTTCGGCTCAGGTCATGATCTCACGGTCCGTGAGTTCGAGCCCCGCGTCGGGCTCTGTGCTGACAGCTCAGAGCCTGGAGCCTGTTTCGGATTCTGTGTCTCCCTCTCTCTGACCCTCCCCTGTTCATGCTCTGTCTCTCCCTGTCTCAAAAATAAATAAAACGTTAAAAAAAATGAGACTCTATGTGAATTCTTCATCAAAACCATAATTGAAAAGTATCATATGCCTAATCAATAAGGAATTTTTAAGTGTGGCATAAGGAAGACCTATATAGAAGAAACTGATTTATAAAGGGCCTAGAGATTTTAGTAGACAAATTCAATACTCATTAACAGTGTGATGAGTTTAAAAAGAGCAAATACAGGCTTAGGGTACACTTGAGAACATGCAATATCTGGGCTAATGTAAACAACAGAACCTTTATTCTCTGTGCTAAAGAGATAATTTGTAAAGGATGTTGATCTTAGAGTGTCAGGCTTACATAGAAACTTAAAAGAACTCAAGTAATAGGTGGTAAATGTTACAGGAGATAGATACGGTAAGTAGATTTTAGCTCAATGTTATGCAAAACTTGTTTACATTTTCCTTTAATGAAACATATTACCTTGTGAAGTAGTTAATAACAATATTCAAGATGAAATTCTATAACCTCCTATTAGCAATACTGAGGGGAAAAAAAAGTTATGTAAGCAAAAAGAGAAACTGGAGAACCAAGAAATTCTCCCAAATCTGTTTCTATGCAAGTGGAGACTGAAGATGGATGTTTATAGAATCTGGAATTATGAAAATAAACTCACCCCCTCTATGACTATTGTGTAGAGCAAAACATACATGTTTAATGTAGTATCCTGGCCACTTGGGAACAAGACCTGACTTAAAACACAACATGTTCATTGAACTCATATGAACAAGTGCCCTGGATTATCATCCCTTGGCTATCTGTTTCATATAATGCATTTAACCATTTAACATATATGAAAATAGCTATACTTCTCTTACTAATTTGTCAAGAGTATCATTGTTTTAGTGTTCTTGTGTATTTAACTGATGTCACTAAACAAGAAAAGAAAGGAATGTTCTATTCTTCAGGTTCAGGTATTATCCTAGTAATTTCTTGGGCTGCAAGGAAGGCAGTAACTCTACCCACCTAGTAGGCAATATTGAAAGATTTTACTTAAATACTCATAGAAAGTCTTTGGGTCATTTTCCATGTTAGAATTGGAATTCTAGATGCTATTCCTTTCCCTCTGCTTCTGCTTGAATATTTTTCCTGGTGCTGAAAACAATGCCAAAATATTTGCTTAAGTTCCCAATTGTGAGAAAAAAGTTATATATGTGAATATATGACCTATTTATAGTTGGAAGTAGTCTTTTCTGGTTTAGTCCCTCCTGCAATCCCTGACATAATAAAACAAGTCCCCACAGGAAGTGTGATGCTGACCCACCTTTCAAAATAATCTGTCAAATAACTGTCCTGATTTTCTGTGTGTGGCAATTATGCTGATGAAAATCTATTTTGGTCAAAAGATGCAAACCAGTTTTTGTATGTCTGTGTGCATTTAATTTTTGTTGATGTTTTAGGTATGAAAATAGCCTGGATAATTTTTATTTCTCTGATTTTTAGTTTTCTTACTAACTTTCCATTAAGCAAATAAATTAGTTAAGTGCAAAGTAATATTATTAGAGGAACTATTCCAAGAATGTCTGTGAAATTACATTTCAATACCCATTAGACATGGTTCTTTTTCTCTATAAACATCTCTCTGTCATTGAAGATGCAATTCTGCAACATTAAATAAAAAGCATATTTAAAATAAAACTTGATTTTCAATCACTGAGCTGTAGCTACCTCAGCCAAATACCAGAATCCAATTAATGAGAAGTGAACTCTTCAGCTTGACCTACTGACAATTTCAATGATTTTCTTCATATTTTGAAAATTTCATTAGAGAAAACAGGACTTAATTTGAATCTGATTTGGGGGATCTGGTTGGAAATGGCTGATCAGAAAATGTTAGGAAGATGGGAGAAGGATTGGCCTCTAGGAGATAGAAGGGGCAAAGAAACCAGATACTGAGGAAATAATTTTCCTGATGTCTGCATATGTGAGGAACTTAAGTAAAAAATGAGGAAGGCAGGGGCGCCTGGGTGGCTCAGTCAGTTAAGTGTCCGACTTTAGCTCAGATCATGATCACACGATTCATGGGGTCCAACCCCACATAGGGCTCTGTGCTGACAGCTCAGAGCCTGGAGCCTGCTTTGGATTCTGTATGTCCCTCTCTCTCTCTCTGCCTGTCCCCCATTTATGGTCTGTCTCTCAAAAATAAATGTTAAAAAAAATAAGGAAGGCTGGATTGCTGTGGAAGGTAGCCTGGTAGAGAGTTAGCACCCATCAGTCCAGCAAAGAGCTACCTTTCCCTGAGACTTTGGCATAGGCTCAACTCCAGAGAGCCTCTGTCAACTGACAATAAGAGCTCTGGTGCTGACAAGGAAGCATCATTTTTCAGGAAGCAGATGGCCTTAAAGTGGCTCCAGGAAGAAACTAGTGTGTGGATCCTTTTAGCTGTTTTGTTTTGAACATGTGCCCTCAGAAGCAGGTGGTACAATACTGTTGCAATCCAGACCTGTGAACATATGACATTTATCTCTGGGAAATGATGTGCTTTTCATTATCTGCTATCCTGGTTGTACATGCAAGCTACATATTCCTACAGGGGGTTCAGGGGAGAGGACCTTCATATTCAGTAGTTGTAATCATTCATGGTTATTGAGATAACATTCTCATAACTCAGTTCTCTCTGCTCCAAGAGGGTACTCTTACTATAATGGCTAATTTGTGAGCTAAAATGAGAAATGTGAAACAAAATGTATCAAAAATATATTCCTAGGGGCACAGAGGTTCTGAAGGGGAGATATATTCTATATTGCATGCAGGGATTGATACCCAATTCAGCATGATCTGTCTACAACTGGATAAATCATAATTTTTTTAGAAAATTTTCTTTGGCAAGTATCAAAATGGAAGTTAGCACCGATATAGAAACTAGTTAAAAAAAAAAAAAACCTGAAGGGTGTTTTCTCAAACTTTAAGGGGTACATATATGAGAGATTTGGCAATTAAAATGTTTTATCTGTCTGTCCAGATATCTACAAGAAATACCCCAAAGAATCAGTACATATGTCAGAGAATATGTCAACAGGAACTGTCCGTGGAAAAAGTACAAACCTCCAATAATAATAGGCCTGGGCGTCAATCCTATGGGAGGTGGGTAGAAGGTAAGAGCTCCATTCTTAGGCCATCCTTTTCCACTAGTTAGTTACATAAGGAGAAACCAAAAGACAAACAGAAAGCAATGGATAACATTACTCTACTTTGTGAGGTATAGGCGAGTCAGATGAGGAGGTTTAAACTGAAGGAAGACAGAGGCAAGGAAAAAATAAACTCGGCAAGGAAGTAACCTAGAATTTCTGCTCCTTTGTGTGGCTTGGTTTTATGATCTGCTTGTCTGTGATTTACAGATAAATGTTTTTTTGTTTGTTTGATTTTTGTTGTTGTTTTGTTTTGTTTTGTTTTGGCCAGGACTTAAAGGGCCAGAGGCAGACAAATTTCAGCTTGAAAGTTTTTTGATTTGAGCCTCAAAATTTAATACAGAGATTTCCAATGACCATGTCAAGCTAGCTACATTGTTCGATGTAACAGTATGCATATTACTAAACATGAATGATTTAGGCACGTATATCCGCTTTCTACTTGCTCTGAGGTTACTCCAGCTGCCCCTGATTTATGCACGTGCATAGTACTCAAAGAATTTAAGCTTTATGGTGCTGTTCCTTTGTGATAATAAAAACATTATAACTCTGTACTACTGGATGTTGATTTTACTACTAGTTAGATTTCTACAATCACACTTCTACCCTCAAAACACACATCCATTACATCAGTGAGAAGGTCCCTGCTGGAGCCCAGGGAAACACCACCCCCCAGAATAAGCTCTTTGGGTCTCAGAGAGTGGAGGCATTATAAAGGGGCTCCCTATCATCCAGAGGAGCAAAGTATAAATTGAAGGCACAAGCCATTTCTGACTAAAGGATACAGCCCTGTGCTTTAGTAAGGTCAATGCTACTGAAGTCACAGATAAACCCCATATGTCAATGGTGTGTGTATATATATATATATATATATATATACACCCCATGTGTCAATGGTGTGTATATATGTGTATATATATATATATGTTTATGCATATATATATGTTTATATATGTATATGTATGTGTGTGTGCATATACATACATATATTTTCTAGGAAGAGAGAGAGAGCACTCACATGTGAGAGAGGGAGGGGCAGAGAGAGAGACGAGAGAGAATCTTAAGCAGGCTTCATGCTCAGTGAGAAGGCTATTGCAAGGCTCGATCCCATGATGCTGGGATCATGACCTGAGCCACAAGCCAAATTCAAGAGTCTGACGCTTAGCCTACCAGGCACCCCTGCCAGTGGTTTAAAACATGAAACTCATTTATTATTCTAATGAAGTCAACCTTTGATAGTTATGTGCTAGAACTGGTTCATACCAGATCAAGAAGTCAATTAGTAACCTTTCAGGAATTGTGTGCACCAATTGCTAATCACAGTCATTATGAAATCAGAAATTGTACACTTATAATTAAATAAATTATATTAAAACAAAAGTAATTAATAATTAAAACTCATCCCATCTTAATTATTTTACTATATTTTATTATTAGCTATGCTCTAGAGGTTATTAACTTCTATTGTATATGTATGGTAGAAATTCTATTAAATGGTATGACATACATATTTCATCCTAACTCTAACTCTGCATTCAGTGCTGAGACCTACAGTCTCAGCGTGCACATGGTTGGATGTAAAAGTCATAGAAAGTTACATATTACCAAATACTTTGCCACTATGTAAAATGGGACTTCATCTTTCCATCCTCCAGTATGAATTTGTATGTAATCTGTACTTGAGTGATTAGATCAATATTATAATTTAGGTTACAGTTAGCAATAGCACATCCTTCCTAATTTTCATATTAGAATAAAACCAGCTACAGTAATTAATAAACCTCAAAACCTCAGTGACTTAATAAATTAGAACTTTAATTCTTGCCCACATCAATTCATAAGTCAACATTGATCATCAACAAGCTGTTCTCCAAATGGCTCTTTTCATCTTGAGACTCAACCTATCTTTGACACTTAGTTTCCAAATTACCCCCCTCATATCTAGCCAGAGTGGAAAAAAAAAAGCAAAGGTGATAATATGCAAAGAATCTATGGTCTTGGCCTAAGAGTGACACACATTACTTCTCCTATCTTTCTATTGACTAGAACTCAGTCACATGTCACATCTGACTTCAAGGGATGCTGGGAAATATAGATTATTTGTGTGCATAATTAGAAGAGAACACATTTCTGATGAAAAGCTAGAAAGACTCTGTATACCCTTAGATGTATAAATGCATTGTCACATGTGTTTAGTCTCTTAGATTCAGGTCTTCAACAAGATCTCATGGGATACCCATTGAGCCAACTCAAATAGGCATGGCATGGCATAAATACAATCATTATGAAATCCCTACAAAATACAATTATATACCGAAGAAATTGAGCCCAGAGAAATTGACTAGCAACAAAGTTTAACTGATAAAAGCAGAAGAGCCTTGACTGTATTTACAAACAAACTTGATTAAAGCTTTATCTACACTGACTTGGTTTACCCCCTTCTTCCTCACCCAAGGATGATGGGAGTAATTTTAACATATCCCTAGACTTCCAACTATGCTGGAATAATTCCATTATTTTATAGCTCCATATTTTATAACTCCATAATTCCAGCTATGGTGGAATAATGGCCATTCTGTATTATCTCTGGTTAAATTCTCCAACCTGACTCTGGACTCTTCAAAACTCTCTTCCAGCAGGACAAGCTCCTAGCACCCAAGACAGTGCAGGGGATAAATCAGTAGGAAAGAACAGTGTAAGTATTAGTCTTCTTCCAAATCATAAATATTAAAATATTTGAAAATGGTTATCCTAACTTAAACTTCTATATTTTATAGTAAGCAATTATAGGCCTGCATCCTGTCTCTTATGACATCAATTTCAAAGCCTTTACCTTTCTCAGTACCTTCTGAAAACATGGTACATTGAAGGTAATTTAATTTCCTAGGTGTTCTCTGGATGATAGATGAGGAATGCTCCCCATCATGGGATATGCAAACTTGTTTATTTGTTTCCTTCCATTGTGGTTGCCCAAGAAAAATGACTGCTCATTTTCTTCATATGATTATTATTTTAACATTAAACCTTCTTTCTCATTACATATTTTGCGACTAGTATTGTCTCAACATCATCATTCACAGTAATGAGTTCTATTCTAACTCACATAGCTAAATCTGGTTCTACTGTCTCCAGGTTTGTATTTCAATCAGTGATGTTCTTCCATAAATATTTCAAGTAATTCCAGTTACCCAAAGAAATGAATATGCATTTAATATTTCATTGTTTTTACCAGTATCTGTTCACCACAATTTTCCTTTTTTTAATTGAAGTATAATTGACATATAATATTGTATTAGTTTCAGGTGTACATCATAGCAATTTGGTATTTTACACATTATGAAATGATCCTCACGATGTCAGTCACCATCTGTCACCATACAAAATCATTACACTATTATTGACTACATTCCCTATGCTATACAGTACATCCCTGTGACTTATTTATTTTATAACTGGAAGTTTGTATCTCTTAATTCCCTTCATCTTTTTCATTGATCCCCCAATGCCTCCCCTATCTGATAACCAACTGTCTGTTTCCTGTATCTCTGAGTATCATTCTGTTTTCTTCATTTGTTTTCCTTTTTAAAATTCAAGTATAAAAGAAATCAATTGGTATTTTTCTTGTCTGACATTTCATTTAGCATAATATTCTCTAGATCCATTCATGTTGTCACAAACAACAAGATTTCATTCTTTTTTGTGGGTGAGCAATCTTTCATTCCTCTTCTTTATTCTTCTATCGATGGACATTTAGGTTGCTTCCATATCTTGGATATTGTAAAAATACTGCAATGAACATAGGGGTACATATATCTCTTCAAATTAGTGTTCTTGTTTTCTTTGGATAAATACCCAGAAATGGAATTGTTGGATCAAATGGTGGTTCTAGCTGTAATTTTTTAAGAAACTTCCATACTGTTTTCCATAGTGTCTGCACCAATTTATATTTCCACCAACAGTGTACGAAGGTTCTCTCTTCTCCACATCCTCTCCGACATTTGTTGTTTTTGTCTTTTTGATACTACCCAAACTGACAGGTGTAGGGTAATATCTGATTGTGATTTTGATTTGCATTTCCTTGATGATTATTTTTTGTGCCTGCTGACTATCTGTATATCTTCTTTGGGAAATGTCTATTCAAGTCCTCTGTCCATTTTTTTTAATCAGGTTATTTATTTTTTTGTTATTAAGATGTGTAAGTTATTTACATTTAAATATTATCCCCTTATTGGATCATGATTTGCAAATATCTTCTCCCATTCTGTAGGTTGCCTTTTCATTTTGAGGATGGTGTCTTTCACTATGGAAAAGCTTTTTAACTTGATGTAATCCCATTTGTTTATTGTGGTTTTTGTTGCCATTGTCTGAGGAGATTGGTCCAAGAAACTATTGTGAAGGTCAATGTCAAAGAGCTTATTGCTTAGATTTTCTTCTAGGAGCTTTATGGTTTCAGGTCTTACATCCAAATCTTTAATCCGTTTTGAATTTGTTTTTGTATATGGTATAAGATAATAGTTCAGTTTCATTCTTTTGAAAAGACTGTTTTTTCCCCATTGTATATTTTTGCCTCCTTTTCCATAAGTCAATCGACCATATAAGCATGGGTTGATTTCTAAGCTTTACATTCTATTTTATTGATCTATGTGTCTTTTTTCATGCCAGTACCATACTATTTTGATCACTCTAGCTTTATAGTATAGTTTAAAATCATGGAGTGTGATACTTCCAGCTTTGTTTTTCTTTCTTGGGAAATGCCTTTGCTATTCAAGGTCTTTTGCAGTTCTATACAAATTTTAGAATTCTTTATTATAGTTCTGTGAAAAATGCCATTGGTACTTTGATGGGAATTGTGTTGAATCTGTAGATATTTTTTTTTTTTTTGGATACTATGGATATTTTAGCAGTATTAATTCTCCCAATCCATGAACGTGGAATATCTTTCCATTTATTTACGTTATCTTCAATTTCTTTCATCAACATCTTAAGTTTTCAGTGTACAGTGTCTTTCACTTCCCTGGTTAAATTTATTCCTAGATATTTTATTCTTGTTGATGTAATTATAAATGGAAATGTTTTCTTAATTTTTCCTAAGGGCTTGTTATTAGTGTATATAAATGCAACTGATTTCTGTATGCTAATTTTGTAACCTGTGATTTTACTGCAGGTATTTATTAGTTCTAATAGTTTTTTGGTCGAATCTTTAGGGCTTTTATATATTGTGTCATGTCATCTGCAAATAGTGACAGTTTGTTTCTTGCTTTCCAACTTGGGTAACTTCTATCTTTTTTTCTTGCCTAATTACTGTGGCTAGGACTTCCAATACCATATTGAATAAAGTGTGAGAGTGTACCTCTTTGTTTTATTCCTAATCTTAGAGGAAAATCTTTCAGCTCTCTACCATGAAGTATGATGTTAACTCTGGGTTTGTCAAATATGGCCTTATTATATTGAGGTGTGTTTCTTCTATACCCACTTTGTTAAGTTTTTAACATAGATGGATATTGAATCTTGTCAAATGCATTTTTGCATCTATTGAGATGATCATAAGATTTTTATCCTTTGTTTTGTTAATGTGGCATATTGTTTTCATTGATTTTCAAATATATCTGATGAATATAGATGCAAAAATCCTCAAAAAAATTTGCTAGCTGAATTCAACAATACAATGAAATGATAATATACTTAATCAGGTGGGATTTATTCCAGTTAACCATGATTTTAACTAACCTGAACCCCTTTACTAATAAAGTGCAGGGAAAGAAATTTGCCTTAATCTTTGGTAACATCAGCATCAACATATTTGATTATGAATAACAATATATTTAAAGATAGAGATGGCTTCCTGATTTAATGCTTGATTCAATTTCCTCTCTAGACCCAGGAGGGAGTTATTTAAGAGATCCCAATTAGGAATGATTTGAATTAATTGGAGCAACATAATGTACACACTGCATTGCATTCCCAATTAAGTTAGAAAGACATAGAAGATATTCTGCTGACAGCACGTCTTTATTGGGCTAATAGTCATTATTTACGTATCATCAATTCTTTATCTAATGTCAAGCATTTTGTTTCTTCTGAACACAAATATGCATTATTACTAAGAAACAAAAATACCAATGTATAATGGCTTGGTTTAGTGAATAGGAATAAGATTGGAACATAGAGCATACATTAATGATTCCTCAAGTACCCAAAGCTTCACCTCTGTATGTATGTATGAATTGGATGACCCCCCCCCAACCCCGAGCCTGTTCTGACCTAAGGTAAGAGCCAGATTTATTGGGTCTTAATTGCTCTCTGTGTTATACTGAAGTTAAAATGTGTCACAAGCATTTAGAGATTCTTACTGTCTTTCGACTATTCATAAAATAAAATTATTCACAGGGGGAAAAAGTTTTAATACTGATATTTTTGAACAGTGAGTATTCTTTTAGTAATATAATCACTTGTTCTGAATCTTAAAGTATTATCCTTAAGCTGTTAATAATAGCTGTTTATTATTAATTATTAACTACTATTAATTAATAATAAACAGCTATTATTAGTTAGTATTAACTAATGTTTTTACCAGATTTTTATTGTGTTCAGGATCATGTTTGCTATTATTTTTTCCTCTGATTTTTTTTGTTGTTGTATAAATATATGACGTGAATTCACAACACCCAGACTAATTGTTTTAAATCCCAGATCTGCTAATTATACCTGTGTGACATTGCATAGGCAATTTAGACTGTGAGATTCACATTTTACTCTTGTAAAGTTAACTAACTCTCATGAAGTGATTGTTGTTGGGTGAGAGAAATGGTTGGAGTAACGGAGGAGGGCTGTGGGGGCGGGGGGGCGGGGGGAAGAGAAGGAGAGAGGGAGAGAGAGAGGATTTTTGTTTTGTTGTTTTGGATGAAAATACATTCTTCCACAGGATATTCTTTGAACAAAAGCAAATCCCCATATGTAAGTGGCAGAATACCTTAAGAAGATACTGTGGTTTATAGGAAAAATTTAATCAAATAATTTAATTTGGTAATACATGCCTACTGTATGTGTGTAGAATTAGACTAATCCTTCCACATGACCTCTCTGATTGAAGTCAATTCCAGATTCTAGCTGATGCCTACAAAATGTGAATTCAACAAATTAAAAAACTAATTTTAAAAGAAACCAATTAAGTTTTTTAAAAATATATCTCAAGAGCCAAATTATAAGTTTCATTGATTCCCCCCACCATCAGTTCACCAGTTGACCAGTTGTGGTTGTCAGTTATGCAGACTCAGACTTAGTTGAAGCTGAATACAAAGTCTTATTTCTAAGAGCAGATGAAGCCTTCCTGCATCCCAGAAGCTATTATAGTTTCATTACAAGTAGTTTTGTGAGGCAAGTACCCAGACTAATGAAGTCTAATTTCCTGTGGATTAAAATAGGGAAACGATAAGATATCGCTGATGTTAGGTAAAGAAATTCTGATTATAGCACATTTATTCTGTTAAATTACTCGTGAACACATGAGGACATGGTTGCGGGCCAGGAGAGCCAATGGCATTTTCCCTCTGTGGGAGCTATGGGGGTGTAGGGATTCAAGAGCCCGTTCCATAGTCTTAAAGCCTTTTAAGTAAAAACTCTGTGTGGGTGATCTCATTTCAAGATAAAGTTAAACTAATATCACAGGTTAAAACTTGCCAGCCAAGGAACCTAAAGAAAATATACAATTATCACTGAAAGAAACTCACACAATATTTTTAGCCAAGAAAACTGCAAAAGGGGAATGCTATTATTTGCAGCTTGGCCAACACTGCATCTATTTTGAACAAATGAATGATGTGGTTGTATAGTATAGATGCCTATATTCTAAAGCAAAAAAAATCACACCTGAAAATTTATAGTATCTGGAAATATCAGAAGAAAATCAATTGTCAATTTACTAGAAATATCAGTTGTTTCAGAGACTGTCCTATGCTATAATCAGTCTTAAAAAGCACATTATTGCTATCATAAACCATTAATGGTGGTTTATAACCAGGGGAAAAATCCTTTAAAATCCCTCACTGCTACAATTCACAAGCCATTGCTACAATTCACAACTCGTTTGTTAGAGTCTTAACCGCCCTCAGCTTTGCCTTGGGCCATTAACTAACAAACCAATCATTAACTGCTAGTAATGACCATTTTTCCCAGGGATTATTGTTTAATTGAACTCTTGTGCAGGACCCATTATTTTCTGAGATGTCAAAATAACTATGCATTGCTATGTTTTTCTGCAATATCAAGACCTCCCAAAATAAACAATGCAAGTGTCAGAGAATTAAATTGTTCACTGTACACACTATTTAAAATACATTACTTTAATGAACAATTTTGATGTTTCAGAGGAACTTTCTCATTTTTTCCATTCTCCTGAGCATATCCATCATGTAACTCAGATGCAAAATTAATGTGTATTTCTCTTCAATAATATACACAATGTCGAGACATTTATATTAGTAAACTGGGTTATATATTCATCTGGGTAAGGCACATTTGATTATTAGCATTCTGCTCTTGAGAAACAAGGCTCGGTTGCTTGTCTGTTGCCATGGAAATAAATTAGGAAGGATAACCTGCCTACTTATCAATTTTTATTAATGCAATCAGCCTACCTGCTTAACCCATAAGTAACAATTGCACATTTAAACTAAGCCAATAAAGCACTGTAACTCTAGGGGTGCCAGTTAAAGTAAATAGAATAGAAAATTGCTGAAATAAAAAGTCTGAGTTATGTGTCATAGTTCTGATCTGCCCCATTAATATTACAGGATAAAGAATGTTGCCATTTGAGAGGTCTTTAACAGTGGTATTACCATCAACTAATATTTATTGAGAGGAGGAGAGGAATCTAAGACAAGAAGTCAAGAGGGATATAATAAAACAAAATTGCCCTCCTACTGCGTTGAGACAGGTTATAGATGAATGTGTTAAAATTTGAAACTGAAACCTCAATCCAGTGTTAGAAAAACAAAAAGGAACAAAATAGATTATATTCGATGGAGCACTAACATGTAAACTCTAGAAATTCAGAATTTGTCTTATTTAACCTGAGCTGAATGTAGAAGTTCACCTGTCTACGATCTAAGAAGAATAAAATCTTTCTAAGTAAATTAATACCAAGTTACTACACGATCAAAAAGATAGTTAACCTGTAAAGTATAATATATTTTTAAGGACCCAAGATCCACATCTGTTCATTACAGCAGGTCCAACAAGGCTTAAAGATAATTGGTGTTTTTTTCCTTTTAATTCATACTGGTTTACCCATCAGTGTCTATAAATTACTGAGATTTTATGAAATGCATTACTATCAAGGAAATCCATGACAAATATACATACGTGTATTTTATTAAGGAAAATAAATCACTTGAGTAGCAATATCTAGTAACTTCAAAGGTTAAGGAAACATTTTTCTCATAACAGAAAGAAAATCTAGTATTTGAGAAATAATGTTTAAGGTTTAGGTGTTAAGCATATAATAAGAGAAATTAACATGTGGCCTTAATTTTTTTTAAATAAATTATTTTAATGTAGTAAAGACAACATGAAATCAACTCTCTGAAATTTTTAGTTGTACTGTACATTATCGTTTTCTAGAGATACAGTATTGTACTGTTCTCAAGAGCTTACTCAGCCTGCTTAACTGAAACATTATGCCTATTGATAAGTAACTTCCCATTCCCCCCAGCCCTTGACAACCACAATATTTTCTTTCTTTTTACTTTATTTATTTATTTATTTATTTATTTATTTATTTATTTATATTTGAGACAGAAAGAGCATGATTAGGGAAGAGGGGCAGGGGGAGAGAAAGAGAGAATCTGGGTCCTGGGGCTCAATCCTAGGACCCTGGGATCATGACCTGAGCCAAAATCAAGAGTTGGACACTCAACCAACTGACCCACTCAGGCGTCCCTACATTTTCTAATTTTTATCTTCAAATATATTAAATTACTCAGTTTGTTATTCAAAAAAGCTAAAATCCATGACTAATCATTATTAGCAATAGATGAATAGTAAAAATTTAGAATTAAAGTTAGGATTAAAAAAGCCATTTAATTTTGCCAAACAAAACAAAACAAAAAAACCCAAAGCAAACAAAAGAAAGAAGGATACAGGATTATCCTTGCTATGTACCCCTATCTACCTAATCACATCTGTGCATAAAGATGGCTGCCACATCATTGGTATTGAAAGCACAACGTGAGTAGACAACGTTCATATTATATGCTAGACCCAAGGTGAAGTCTTAAACATGTATTGTCTCATTCACCATCAAAATAAATCCATGAAGATAAAAATCTGTATTAACTTTATAGATACTGAGTTTTAGAAAGGATAAATGACATAGCAAAGATAATAAATGGTAAATGGCAAAGGTGTAACCAGAATACAACCTAGTATTACTGTGTTGGGTATTTGAGGATGTAAGTTCCCTTCCTGACTGCTTTCTTTCTTTTTTTAATATTTATTTTGGGAGAGTGCAAGTGGGGAATGGGCAGAGAAAGGGGGACAGAGGATCCTAAGCAGGCTCTGCACTGACAGGCTGACAGCAGTGAGCCAGATATGGAGCTTGAACTCATGAGCCAGGAGCTCATGACCTGAACTGAAGTTAGACTCTCAACCAACTGAGACACCAGTTGCCCCCCTCCCTAACTACTTTCGTAACAAATATGCAACAATATTACTGCTAGATATTTTTTGAAGAAGAAACTTATGCAGAAATTATGCTTAACAGAGTAGAAGTGTTGGGGACAGAAAATATAAGCAGGGTATCTATCATTAGAAAAATAATAAAGGTATAATGAAATAAATATAAATATAAATATGGTTATCAGCCAATAAATGAATCTACCAAAAAAGTTTATATAGTTTTTGTTTTCTAAAAAGTTATATTGAGATATAACTTACACACCATTAAATTCACCCATTTATTTTTTTGTTGAAATTCACCTATTTAAAGTAGGGCACCTGTCAATGTATTTTAGTATTTTCAAAGAAATGTGGAACCATCACCAGTTATTGAACATATTCACTACCTCAATACTAAATTCCACCCATTTAATACTACTGTTTTATCCCCCCAAAACTAAGCAATCACTAATATGGATTATGTCTCTATAGATTTGCATATTATAGAGATTTCATTAATTGGAATCATATAATATGTATTCTTTTGAAATTGGCTTCTTTCAGTTGGCATAATTTTTTTAAGGCTCATCTGTGTTATAGAATGTCATTACACTCTTTTTTATGGCTGCATATTATTCTATCATATGTATATACCACTTTTTTGTTTATTTATTCAGCAGTTAATAGATATTTGGAGTGTTTCCAACTTTTGAATATTATGAATAATGCTACTCTAAACATTCACACACAGTTTTTGTGTGGACATGTGTTTTCACTTCTGTGTATATACCATCCTACTGGGTGGGAAGTTATCCTATTTTGGTTTTGATATGCATTTCCTTCCCTCTTGACTTATGATGTCAAGATCCTTTTATGAATCACTGGCCTTTTGTATATCTTTTTTGGGAAAATGTTTACTATAAAATGTTTGTTAATATTTTATTAGTTTGTTTCATTTTTTATGAGTTTGGGTTTATATTATTCAATTGTTCTTAATATAGTCTAGATAACATTCCAGATATAAATCAGATACTTATCAGATATAAATATATAAAAATATTTTCTCCCATTCTGTGGGTTGCCTTTTACTTTCTTGTTAGTGTCTGTAGAAGTACAAAGCCTTTTCAAAGTTGATGAAATCCAATTTATCTATATTTTTCTTTGGTTGTTCATCTAGGAATCCACTGCCAAATCTGAGGTCATGAAAGATTCTTCCTTGTATCTTCTAAGAGTTTTATATGTTATTACTTCTAGGTCATAGATCCATTTTCAGTTAATTTTTGTATGAAGTAAGGGTTCAACTTCTTTTTTTTTTTTTTTTTCGCATGTAGCTATCTAGTCGTAAAGGTTACTCCTTCCCCATTGAATGTCCTTGGCACTCTTATAAAAATCAGTTGACCATAGACACATGGGTTTATTACTGAACTATCAATATTATTCCTTTGAACTATATACATCTATCTTTATGACATTACCAACTCTTGATTTCTGTTGCTTTCTATTATGTTTGGAATCAGAAAGTGTGAGTCCTACCTTTTTCTTTTAATTTTTTCATTATTTTAATCATTGCAATTTCATATAAATTTTAGAATCTACTTGTTGAATCTACAAATAAGCCATCTGGCATTCTGATAAGGATGGGGTTGTATCCACAGACCAATTTAGGGAATCTTGCCATATTAACAATATTAAATCTTTTGATCTATTAGCATCAGACGTTTGCCCAGATGTTTGAGATTATTTATATCCTCTTTAATTTCTTGATAATGTTTTGTAGCTTTTATAGTATAAATTTTGTTCTACTTATTTCTAAATATTTTATTCTTTCTGATGTGATTGTGAATGGAATTGTTTTCTTAAATTTCAGTTTTGGTTGTTCATTATAAGTACGCAGAAATACAATTCAATTTTGTATGTTTATGTTGTGTCCTGCAACCTTACTAAACTCATCTATTATTTCTGGTGGGTTTCTTGGTGGATTCTTTATGATTTTCTATATAAAAATCATATCATATGTGCAGAATAAGAGAAAACCATTCATCTGTGAAAGTAGTTTTACACCAAAATGGATTTTTTTTCTTTTTTTCTTCACTAATTCTCCTGGCTAGAGGCTTTAGTACAAAGTTAAACAGCAATGATGAGAAAAGACATTCTAGTCTTTTTCATGATTTTCTGGGGAGAGTATCCAATCTTTTACCATTAAATATAACATTAGCTGTGGCTTTTTCATTGATGCCTTTTATCAGGGTGAGGAGGTTCCCTGCAGTTTCTAGTTTTTGTGGGGGAAATAGGTTCTATTTACATAAATGGGTTAGAAAAAAAGCTTAGGGCAGAAAGCCACCACCAGAGGGTGAAAGCGCCCGAGGTTAGGTAGCGAGCTATCATAATGGGATCACGAATAAGTTGTTATATCACCTGCAGAAAATTGCTTTCCATCCGATGCCAATATCACAAACTCCACTTGCCCCCTAGACCCTTTGCTTCTTACACATACAAGTTAATGATTACTATCTGATTGCTTTCTCCACGTTTATGTGTGTAAGATCTTGTTTTCTTCACATTCACCACGTGGATAATATCTTGTGTTTTCTTCATGTTCACCCTGTGAGTAATATCTTGTGCTTTCTTCACATTCACCACGTGGGTAATATCTACTGAGTTCAATAAATATGGAGAAAAAAACCCTGTTTGGGCTCTTGTCTTCTTCTGGACATTAGCCTCTCTCATATTCAATTCTTATCCATGCTTTTGTTGGACAAGAGAGAAATCCAGACTCATAGTCTGTGACAGTTTATTCAATATTTTATTATGAAAGTGTGTTGGATTTGACCAAATGCTTTTTCTCTATTGAGATAATCTTGTTTTAAAATTTTAATTGGCATATTACATTTTTTTAATTTTTTTTAATGTTTATTTATTTTGACAGAGAGAGAGAGAGAGAGAGAGAGACAGAGAGAGAGACAGAGCATGTGTGGGGGAGGGGCAGAGAGAGAGGGAGACACAGAATTCCAAGCAGGCTCCATGCTCTTGGCTGTCAGCACAGAGCCTGAGGTGGGGCTCAAACCCACAGACTGCTAGATCATGAACTGAGCCAAAGTCGGACACTCAACCAACTGAGCCACCCAGGCACCCCTTAATTGGCATATTACATTAAGTAATGTTTGATGTTAAACAACCTTGTATATCTGGGACAGATTCCACTTGGTTTCTTGATTCATTTTGTTAATATTTTGTTGAGGATTTTTGTGCCCATATTTTTAAAGAGATATTGGTCCTTAGTTTTCATTTCTTGTGATGTCTTTGATTTAGGTATCAGGGAATAGATTCTTACAGTGAGTTGGGAAGTATTCCCTACTCTTCCATTGGAGAGTATGTGAATGTTTGGTGTTATTTCTATTTTAAAATGTTTAGGAGAATTCAATAGTGCAGGCTTGTAGACCTGGGCTTTCTTTGTGGGTTGTGTTTTGATTATTAATTAAGTGCCTTCACTTAATATAGTTTAATTAGATTGTCTATTTCTTCTTTTCATAGTTTGTGTCTTTTTAAAAATTTGTTTTCATTTCATCTAATCTATCCAGTTAATTGACATATAATTTTTCATAGAATTCCTTTATAATACATATTATTCCTCTAAGGTCAGTATTAATATCCCCTCTTTTATTTCTCTTTCTCCATCTCTCTGGCCAATCAAGCTAAAGTTTTCTCTATTTGGTTGATATTTTCAAAGAATCAGCTTTTACTTTTACTGATCTTCTTTATTGTTTTTCTACTATTTCATTAATTTCTGCTCTAATCTTAAGGTTGGGTTATTTATTTGATATCTTTCTTCTTTCTTAATATAGACATTTATAGTCTTAAATTTCACTCTAAACTCTGTTTTATCTGCATCTCGAGTTTTGCTACATGGTCCCTCATTTCCATGTATCTCATTTCCCATTTTATTTCCCACTTGATTTCTTCTTTGACCTATTGGTTATTGTGTAGTGTGTTTGCACGTATTTGCAAATATCTTAATTTTTTTTCTGCTGTTGAATTATAGTTTCATTCCATTGTGGTTGGAGAACATATTTTGTGTTACTTCTTAACCTAAATAGCTGGATCATGAGCAAATAGTTAGATCTTGTTTGTTTTTGTTTTTGTTTTTGTTTTTGTTTTTGTTTTTGTTTTTGTTTTGTTTTGTTTTTGTTTTTTATCCAGTCTTGCATTTCCTTATTTTTGGCTGGATGGTTTAATATAGTCACATTTAACATTATTACTAATGCAGGGACACATGAGTGGCTCACTGGGTTGAATAACCCACACTTAATTTCAGCACAGGTCATGATCTCACAGTTTGCTTCATGGGATGGAGCCTTGCTCTGGGCTCTGAGGTGACAGTGTGGAGCCTGCTTAAGATTCTCTCTCTCCCTCTCTCTCTGCCACACCCCCACTTGCTTACACACTCATTCTCTTTCTCTATCTCTCTGAAAATAAATAAATAAACCTTAAAAAGACATTAATGGGGAACCCGGGTGACTCAGTCTATTAAAAGTCTGACTTTCAATTTTGGCTCAGGTCATGATTCATGGTTAGTGAGATCCCACAGTTCGTGGGTTCAAGCTCTGCATGGGGCTCTGTACTGAGAGCTGGGAGACTGCTTGGGATTCTCTCTCATCTCTGTCTCTGCCCCTCCCCTGCTTGCTCTCTCTGTCTCTGTCTCTCTCTCAAAATAAATAAATAAACATTCTAAAAAATTAAATAAAAATTAAAAGAAAAATTATTACTAATGCAGTTGGATTTGTGGCTGCCAGTTACTGTTTATATTCCACATTTCTTGTACCTTTTTGTTACTCTATTCCTTGTTTAATGTTTTCTTTTGCCTTAAGTGGATATTTTTTTAATGTTGCATGTATATTTCTTAATGATTTTGTTTACTACATATTTTCAGTTACTTCTTTAGTGGTTCCTCTAGGGCTTACCATATACACACTACCCTATCAATATCAGCTTCAGATTTATACTACTTGATTCCAGTGAAACATAGTTACTCTTCTATATTCCCTTTCCTTCTTTTCTGTGATATTATTTTTCTACATATTACATCTGTAAATGTCACAAATCCAACAATACATTACTAATATGAATATTACATTACATAATTCTTATACATATATAAGAATTATATAAATTCTTTCGATTTAAAGAAGCTTAAAGGAGAAAAGAAAGCAAGTGTATTTTTATAGCTTTTGTTATGTTAACCTTTTGATTTACCATTTCTGTTTCTTTTTATTTGTTCTTATGGATTTGAGTACCATCTGGAGTCTTTTCCTTAGCCCAATACAGATTTGATCTCACCTGTCTCCTTTGTGCTGTTTTTGGCAAATATATTTTTATATGTTATATGTCCAACTGTGTGTGTGTGTGTGTGTGTGTGTGTGTAATTGGTTCTTAAATCAATTAAGAGAGAACAGGAGAAGATATATGCATTTATACTGTCTTTTATAATGACACAATTATCTTTACTGGTGTTTTTTGTTTTGTTTTGTTTTGTTTTTTTTGTATATGGATTTAAATTATTGTCTTTAGTAACTTGTTTTTAGCCTAAAGAACTTCCTTTAGTATTTCATGTAAGGTGGGTTTCCTAGCAACAAATTTGCTCAATTTTTGATCATCTGGTAATGTTTTTACTTCACCTTCATTTTTGAAAGATAGCTTTGCTGTAAATAGGATTCTTGGTTGGTTGTTTTTATGAGCACTTTGACTATAATATGTTATCTGCATTTCCCTCAGACCTCCATTGTTCCTGATGAGAACGAAACTGATGATGTTATTGGAGTTTTCTTGTAAGTGATGAGATATCTTTCTCTTGCTGCTTTCAAGAGTTTTCTCCTTGTTTTTGATTTCAGCTTTTTTTTTTTCCTGTGATATGTTTGTGGATCTCTTTGCATTTATCCTACTTGGATTTTATCGAACTTCAATTTATTGTTTTCAATAAATTTGGGAAGTTTTCAGCAATTAAGTCTTTGAATATTTTTTCTGCTCATTTCTTTTCTTTTCTTCTTCTAGTACTCCCATTCTTCTTACATTAATAACACTCACAGTTCTCAGAGGTTCTGTTCATTTTTCTTTTCTTTTTTATCTCTCTTCTTCAGATTGTATAGCTTCTATCACTGTCTTCAAATTTGCCAATTATTTCTTGTGCCAGCTCAAATTTACTCTGAGCCCCTCTTGAATTTTGCATTTTAATTATTATACTTTTCTACTCCATAATTCAGGAGTTGTTTTTCTATAATTTCTATCTCTTTATTGATATTTTCTATTTGATGAGACCTTGTCATCACATCTTCCTTTACTTCTTTAATCATGATTTCCTTTTATTCCTTGAACATATTTGCAGTGGTAATTTGAAGTCTTTTCTGTTAAATCCTATATCTGTTAATTCTCATAAACAGGTTCTCTTGCCTGTTTTTTGTTGTTTTTATGTTTTTATGTTTTATACTTTTTGTTATTAGAAAGTGGAAACTTTACATACTATATTGTAGCAACTCTGAGTACTCTGCCTCTTGAACTCATTATTTGTATTTGTTGTTGCTTAGTGAATGGCCGGGTTATTTTATTGGAGCCTAGTCCTCCCCTTACAAAGTTTAAACCTTTGATGTTGCTCCTCATGAGGGCTGTTAGAGATTGAATTATTTCTCTGCAAAACTTGTGTGTAAGAGTCCTAATCCCCAGTGCCCCAGAATGTGATTTTTTTCTGGAAGTAAAGTTGTTGTAGATTTAATTAGTTAATTTAAGATAAGGTTGTACTGAAGTAAGGTCGGTCCCAATCCAATATGACTAATGTCTTTATCAAAAAAGGAAATTGTGAGCCACCTGGGTAGCTCAGTTAGTTAAGTGTCCAAGTTTGGCTTAGGTCATGATCTTGCAGTTCATGAGTTCGAGTCCTGCATCAGGCTGTCTGCTGTCAGCGCAAAGCCTGCTTCAGATTTCTCTATCCCTCTCTCTCTCTGCTCCTCCCCTGCTAGTGCTCTCTCTCTCAAAAACAAATTAACATTAAAGAAAAGGAAATTTGGACATAGACATGCACCCAGGAAGAACACTGTGTCAAGACAAAGTCAGAGATTGGAATGATGCCTCTATGAGACAAGGAGCATCAAAGATTGCCAGGAAACAAACAAGAAACTACTGAGAAGTATGGAACAGATTCACTCTCATAGCCCTGAGAAGAAACCAACACTCCCAACACCTTGATTTTGGACTTCTAGCCTCCAGAACTGTAAAACAATACACTTTTGTTGTTTGGGCCCCTTAGCTTGTGGTCCTTTGTTACAATAGCCCTAGCAGACTAATATAGGGGCATTGGGTTTGCCCACAGTCGCTCTGGTATGGCAGTGGTTCTGGCAGGCCTGTATTTCACTATCTTTCTCCCTGACCTCATCCAGCTGTTACATTCCAGTAATTTCTTTTTTTTTTTTTAATTTTTTAATGTTTATTTAATTTTGAGACAGAGAGAGACAGAGCATGAATGGAGCAGGGGTAGAGAGGGGGAGACACAGAATCTGAAGCAGGCTCCAGGCTCTGAGCTGTCTGCGCAGAGCCCGACGCGGGGCTCAAACTCACGAGCTGTGAAATCATGACCTAAGCCAAAGTCCGACGCTTAACTCCCTGAGCCACCCAGGCACCCCTCAGTAATTTCTAACTAATTGCTTTATAATGTTCAACAATGTGCTGTTCATAAGTTGATCCACAGACAAAACTAATCAAATTCAAGCTCCTTTGAAGGGATAATGCCATAGATCAACGTTTAAACTTTTTTCAGACCCTAGTTAGGTTCTTCCCACTTGTCTCTCTCTGGTTCCCTCAGACAAGGTAATTAACATACAGTTTAGTTTATATGCCCAATGACCCTAGTAATCTCCTAATTCCCTTTCATCACAACTTGCACTGTGTTTGTTCATTTCTTAAGCTTGAACTTTATTTCAAGTTCAATTCCTTTGGGAAGAGATGAGAAGCTATCATTTTTAAGACTTGCTTCTCTCTCCCTCCACATCTCCCTACCCAGGAAAAACTTCTGAGCCACATCTCTGGAGCTGGATATGGGGACAATGGTATGTTTCTCTCTGAGTGACAAAGCTACTTCAGAAACCGAGGGCTGTATGATTTGGAGGGTGGAGGGTGGCAGCCTAAGGTCTTCTTACCGGATTCTCCCAGTGTGGAATCAACACCTTAAGAGTTGGACAAGTGGTATTTTCAGTGGTACTGTCCTCAAGGCAGAAATTCCAACCCCCAATTTTCATGTGAGTGGAAGAAGGGATGCCCTACCTCTGTTCATTTTTCTGGTCTATATTCACCTGTAACTAACTTAGCCTCAGCACCTGTAGCTGGGTTCAGAATGAAACATTCTCATGTGCTGTCCCTCCTGGGAAGATATATCCCTCTGACCGGGAGCTAGGGGAAGAGGTGGCCCGCTTTCTTGGTTGCATCCACCTGGAATAGGGCTCTTACCTTACTGAGTATGGATGAGCAAGTGAGGGAGCAAATCTCAGGGTAAATACCAGATTCTCATTCTTCTTATAGTATTTTAGATTTTTTTGACTAGCATTTCTTCATTGTCTGTCACTGTGACCATTTCCTGACACTTTAATTTTTTTTTTAAGTAACACCAGTCATTCTGGAGAGCAGGTTCAGAGAGCTCCTCATGCTGTCACACTCTAAGTCCCTCTTAATATAATTTTCAATGTATGAAAACTCTAGTAACAGAGCTTATCATGAGATACTATGAGACTAATGCTTTACCTTTTAAAAATCTAGTCAGCAGTGTTCAAGGAAGAAGTTACTCTAGAAAGGAAGTATAGCCTCTGAGTCTGATAGCTACTCTGTGACTTGTTTCTTTAAGATTTCTTTCACGATAAACCCAACATTTCATAATTCACAATAATCTCTGCCTACAGCCAAACCTCTCCAATTGGTCTAACTTCCCATTTCCAAATGTAATATGTTTTTGTTGATAAATCAAATAATTAAGTTTTGAATAATTGAATGATCAATTAAGATAGAAATTAAGACACAATTAAGTTTCATTGTCTGGTTGTTTTATTTGTTTGCTTATTTGTTTTATTATTTGCGGAAAGAAGAAAAACAAGGATGACATATTATTTTCTTGTGAACAGAATTTAATTGGAAAAAAGCTAATGTTATGCCAAATTTGGAGATGGAGGAATATGTTATATTTATTAACATACACAGTAAATTAGAGGAATTTCTTTTTTTAAGGCTTATGCATCACTGCTTTTAAGCAATGACTCATTGGTTTTGTTTTCATACAAGTCATAATTTTAAAGTTTCTGAACAAGTTTGAAAATGTCACATATCTTTTTCTAATACCTAGAAAAGCAAGGAAATTTATTTACACTTAAGGAATAGAATAGCTATAATCATCGTTTGGCTTTTAGGCTCAACTATTCTTATGCTAAATTGTTCCTAAAAAAAAGTGTAATTGTTATTTTTGAGTCCACAGTGAGGAGCTGGGAGGAATAAGATGGGAAAAATTACAGAACAGCAGTATAGTTATCTTAATGCCTAGATTTAATTAATATTTGAAAAGTGCTAGGCACAGGGCAGCAATTATATCAGTGGCAGAAAGCAAATCAGTATTTAATGACTTATGTCAATATAGTTGACTTTTGGCTCTTACTCATCTGTATGACTGTTTTCACAATCATTGAAAACAGTGATATTCTAATTATATTTGAAATCTTTGACATTGGCTTAAGAAAGATTTTCAGTAAAAGAGCTTTTATGACCCCTATTTTGATACTAAAAGAACAGAATGGCTTTTGAAAATATGGGGTCTAGACAGTGACATAAAATAATTATCATAAATCCTAACAATATTATGATTATATTATTATACTGAACATGTATTGATATGTACTATACTAAACACTTTATATGCTTGTTATGAGTTAATTGTCAACAAACTTGTGATGTAGATAGTTTTCAATATTCTGTTAAGAAAATTGAGGTCTAGCAAGATTAAGTGATTAGTCAAAGGCACAAGAGAATATTCAAAGGCACATAGAGAGTTCAAGGCTTTCAGTGTGTATACAATTATTATTTATGTAGTATTTTAATCCATCTTGAAGGATTAAGATACCTGTATCTTGAAGATACAGGTATAGCATATTGCAAAAAATAACAACAACAACAACAACAACAACAACAACAAAACCCATGTAGTATTCCTCAGACAATGCAGAGGCAATAAAAGCATGTGTGTATGGGCTGTGTGTATAATTAATGGGCTATTACTTAATTAACATTTTAATTTATAGCATATCACACTGCTATGCTGCCTCATTTTTTAAGCCTTATTATTATAAAAATAATCTTATGATATATTTGATCTTCTCTTTTCATGAGCTTGAGGAAATTTCTAAGTGCCTTAACGATAACATGAGATTTGTTATGGATCATAATTCAATTTTATATAATAATTAGCTTTCAGTTTCCTACCAAATTAATCACATCATTTATTCTGAATATATTCAGATTTTAAAAATAGATTAAAATTATTGTTAATATGATTCATATTAACATGTAAAATGAAGTTTATCATACATGGGAGGCCTCTATGTAAAATTTAATAGATAAAATATTTGCAATGTTCTAAATACAAAAAATGAGAGGTTTATTAGTAATTAAACAAAGTGACACCCCAAAAAGTGGACAGCAGAAGCCCTGTAAACTGAATAACATGCGGCAGTCAGAATGCTAAAAAATAAAACCATAAAATAAAAATGTAAAATTATTTCCCATTTATTACCTAAAGATGTTGCAAAGTTAAAATAAATACTTCATAATTAATTGATGAAGTTCCATAAGAAAACCTATCAAAAACAAATGTTCAAAAAAAGCAAATTTCAGAATTTCAAATTTCCTATAAAGTTTGGACATTTATCTTTAGGCTCACCAGCTGTGTTGCTAAATTCTATATAGCCCTAGACATTATTTGCTTTATAGCAGACACATACACACATATAAATATTATACTGTGTAACAGATATTATATATAATAGATATAAAAATCAATCACAAAAGTTTTGATCAAATCTTGGCAACTAAATAAAGACTAAATGTCTTGTTAGCACTCACTAGTTAATAATGGGTCATGATTATGTGTCCTATTAGCAGAACTATCACTATTTCATAAAATGAAACCTTGAATACAGAAACAAACTGGCATATATAAGGTAGAGAGTACAAACAAATAATCATATGCATCAAAAACATCATCTCAGTTCTCACGATGGGTATCTATCTTACAGTCACCAGACCAAATGTGTTGATGAAAACAAATGTTCACATTTTCTAGTTCTCACAGAAATCCTAGGGATATTTTTAGAGAATGTTAAGTTTTATCTCTTCTAAATGCATTTGCTTCAGCAATTCCTTCTTGTTGGGTTCAGAATACCTTATAGAGTATCCCTCAGGTTCTTGAACTTAAACGCGTGAGAGTTCTGTATCCTCTAAAGGCATTGATTCTGTTTACAAAGATCTCTAGGAAGGAGCACAGGGTGTTTGATTTTATCTTGCCACCTTGGCTTTGTCACTTGCCAGTCAGTTCGCAGATATGGATAACAAGTTAGATGTAAGAATGACTTAAAAAATGTACGTGTATAAATGATCATATTCATAGGCTTGTGTTCCTATTTTTAGTTGTTTGATTAAAAATAGATGCACAAAGTACAGTCTTGTACAAACCAAAATCGAATGTGTA